>NC_066560.1:3928487-3945987 GCF_024679095.1 Eriocheir sinensis
AGAGAGAGACCAGTATAAGAGGAGGCAGGCAGCTAAGTAAGTAAGGTCCCCTCATCAGGCCGGCCAGGGAGCCCAGCGGCCATAAAGTCAAGTCTTGGGTCCTGGGGCGTCTGGGAGGCTTTACGCAGCGTGGCGCGTGATTCGCTGCACCGAGCCGCGTCACCCGCGTGGAGAATGTGATGAGACTCCTGACACACACACGGTAGCTGCCCCTCGCCTACCCTGCCCCTGTCCTGCCCTGTCCTTCCTCTGCCCCTGCTCTCTCAAATCCTGCTCTGCCCCCTTGCTCTGTCCTACTCTGTCCTATACTCTCTTTCCTCCTATCTTGGTCTTCCTCTTTCCTGTCCTACCGTTCCCTAATTTACCCTATCCTATCCTAGTCCAACCCTGTCCCTGCTCTCTCCTACCCTGCCATGCTCTGTCCTGTCCTAATACTAACTTGTCCCTGCTCTGTCCTACCCTTGTCCTACCCTGTCCCTCTCCTCCCATGCCCTCCTCTGTCCTATTCTGGCGTGTCTTACTCATCCCTGTCCTTCTCCCATTTACGAGTATGCCTTGCTTCGCCTCCTGACACACACGGTAGCTTCCCTTCTTCTACCCTGCCCGTGCTCTCTCCTCCCCTCTCCCTATCCCCTCTCCCCTCCCCTCATTTACAAGTTCCCTGCTTTACTGCCCTTGTGACCTGCTTTCCTGCTCCTGCTTCTCCTACCTCCTTTTTTTATTTTCGTCATCTTCTATCTTCTTTTCCTCCTTCGCCTCCTTCATCTGACCTGTTTTCCAACGCCTATTCTAGTTATTCTGCTAATTTTGCTTCTGTTTTTTTTTCTTACTCTTTTCTTACTCTTCCTCCTTCTCCTCCTACTCTTCCTCCTGCTCCTTTTCGTCCCCTTATTCTGTCTTACCTCCTTCCCCTAACTTAAACTGCCCCACATGACCTAACTACGATACATTTAACTCATTGATATCGTTATTACTTTTTTCCTATATTTTTCTCCTTATTTTCTATCCTCCTCCTCTTCCTGCTTCTCCTCCTCCTCTTTCTTCTTCTTGCTCCAAATTAACTAACTAATTTAATTTAGACTTCTTACCATTCTTTTTTTTTTTTTGCCATATTTTCTTTCCATCGCCTCCTCCTCCTCCTCCTCCTCCTCCTCCTCCTCCTGCAGGTCTCCCACGGGTCGGGCAATAAATAGGCGGACGGACGATGCGTGTTGAGGTAAACTTGGGGTCTTGTGGTTCAACGCTCCCGCCGCAGAGAGGGAGAGAAGGAGGGAAGGAGGGAGGAAAGGAGGAAGGGAGAGAGGGAGGCAAGGAGGTGTTGGACAGCAAGCCGGGCCGGTCAATCATTCACTCACTCCCTCACTCCCTCCTTCGCCTTTTTCTCTCCCTTTCCATTCGCATTTCTCTCTCACTCTCCCTTATTTTTTCCTCCCTTTTCCTGTGCTCCCTTTAAATTTGCTCCCTCTAACTTCACGCTTAGTTTTCTCTCCCTTTTCCTCACTTTTTTTTAGCTGCCTCATGAATCATCTCCCTTTCCATTCGCATTTCTCCCATCCTCCCTTATTTTTCCTCCCTTTTCCTGTACTCCCTTTAAATTTGCTCCCTCTAACTTCATTCGCTCCCTTACTCCCTCACTCTTTTTCTCTCCCTTTTCCTCACTTCTTTCTTCCTCCCTGCCTCATGAATCATCTCCCTTTCCATTCGCATTTTTCTCCCACCCTCCCATATTTTTCCTCCCTTTTCCTGCACTCCCTTTATGTTTGCTCCCTCTATAACTTCACTCGCTCCCTTACTCCCTCGCCTTTTTCTCTCCCTTTTCCTCACTTCTCTCTCCCTCCCATTCTTATGAATCATCTCCCTTTTCATTCGCATTTCTCTCCCACTCTCCCTTATTTATCCTCCCTTTTCCTGTACTCCCTTTACATTTATTTTAACTTCACTCGCACCCTCCCTCACTTCCTCCCTCTCCTTTTTCTCTCCCTTTTCCTTTTTTATTTTGGCTTCCTCCCTTCCTCACTTATCTGCTTCCTCTCCCTTCCCATTCACTTCCTCCCTACCTCCTTCCCTTTCACTCCCTTTTCCTCCCTTCTTTTTTTACTTTCTCCCTTCCTCACAACCACCTCCTTCCTTTCAATTCTTATTTTTCTCTCTCTCTCTCTCTCTCTCTCTCTCTCTCTCTCTCTCTCTCTCTCTCTCTCTCTCTCTCTCTCTCTCTCTCTCTCTCTCTCTCTCTCTCTCTCTCTCTCTCTCTCTCTCTCTCATCTAACCTCCTTCACTTTTCGCTTATTTCCCTCCTACCTCCCTCTCTCCCTCCCTCCCTCTCTTTTCTCTCTTCTTTTTTGGTTTCCTCCCTTCCTCACATCCATCTCATTCCATTCCATTTTTATTTCTCTCTCCCTCCTTCCCTCCTTCCCTCCTTCACTTTTCATTTACTTCCCTCCTCCCTCCCTCCTTCCCTCGCATAAGTATTTTTGTTATCATTTTCTTCCTTCTTAATTACCTCCCTCCCTCCATCATTCCCTCCCTCCCATCTGGCCTTTCTTTCCCGTCTCCTCACTTCTTTTCGGTGTTCTCCCTTTTTAGATCCACTCCCTTCCCATACGTATTTAGATTCTCCCTCCCTCTCCCTGTCTACCCTTCTACTTCTTTCCTCCCTCCCATATTCACTCCCTTATCATATACTTCCTCCCTAAACCAGTCCTTTAATAAGTCAAGCTAGTCAGCGTTGAGTCAGCCAGGAATTGTTTTTGTTTTTGTTGTTGTTTTTGTTGCTGTTGTTGTTGTTGTTGTTGTTGTTGTTGATATGGCTTTAGGTAATATTTTTTTTTATTCGCTAAAGTAACGGTTTTTCTCGGATGAAGGAAGGAACGAAAAAGAGGAGGAGGAGGAGGAGGAGGAGGAGGAGGAGGAGGGGATAAGAAGAGAAAGGAAGAGACCTCAGTTATTTTTTGTGCGTGTGAACATCATAAGAGTTTACAACCCAAGCTTCCTTCCATCCACCCCACCAGACCCCCTTGTGTGTGTGTGTGTGTGTGTGTGTGTGTGTGTGTGTGTGTGTGCGCGCGCTGGACTCTCAATCGCCAGCCAGTACCCTCCCTGAATAAGCTTTTGAGTTTAGAGGTAATGGATCTTTGGAACCTCACACCCACCTACTCCCCCCCCACACACACACCTACCCCCCCACACCTCCCAATCACCTACCCACACACACACACACACACACACACACACACACCCCCACACACACACACACCCCCCCCCACACACCCACACACACACACACACACCTACCTCCCCCCAACACACACACACCTTCCCCCCCCACACACACCCACCCCCACACCCCCACACCCCCCCCCCCACACACACCCCCACACACCCACACCCACACACACACCCACCCCCACACACCCCCACCCCCACACACACCCCCCCCCCCACACACCCCCACCCACCTACTCCCCCACACACACCTGCCTGCCCCCACACACACGCCTACCCCCCCACACTTACCCAAACACACACACACACACACACACACACACACACACACACACACACGACTAACACACGGTACCCATTTCATTAACAGATGAGTGGACAGAGGGCACGGATTCTCATTTCTACCCGGGAATCGAACCTGGAACCTCTAGGTCTAGGGTGTGATGACGAGCGTAAAAAAACAACGGCAGCATTTAAATTCTTGAACTCTCTATGCTTCATTTCCGATATAGTTTTTCTCATCCACTTTGCGCCCAAGGCTGGCACAACGGTACGGTACGGTTGAAATTATGATAAAAAGTACGGTACGGAATTACGGTACGATATTTTTTCTAATGTACGGTAGGGTATGATAAAGGTACGGAAAATTTAGCAAAATTCCGAACCGTACCGCACCACAGGCTTAACAAGTGATCCTAAGAAATGTTTTTCTTACCTGCCCATTAGCGCCTGGTAGGCTATATTTAGGAGGCCTGATACATGTATAGTCACTTGTAAATGTGCATTTTCAAATTTATTGACGTACCTTAATCATTTTTTTACATATATTTTTTTTTTATGTATGTATATATATTTTCCTGATGGTACGATAATGGTACGGATTTACGGTATGGCATTATTGCCGTACTGTACGGTACGGAAAAATAGCTGGGAGTACGGTACGAAATTACGGTATGGTATTTTTTTCAGGTACGGAGTACAGTTAAAAATTTCGTACCGTACCGTACTGCCAGCCTTGTTTGCGCCACACTATCACTAACAGAGAAAATTAAAATGTATTCTTGCACATGACCATTGACCGTATAAGTGGTTCAGAGAAAGCTCGAAGGTGATCGGGTCTGGCTGGCTGATGGTGTTGGAACGGATCCCAGTGGGGTGCGTGTTAGACGGGTGTTAGTTGGCTACAAGATAAACACAAGCACACGACAACCTCGATGACTTATTATTTGCACGACACCTTTATATAAACACACACTAATATATATCACTTTATGTTTTGCCTCTATCAATCCTCAAAAATCTCATACTACCCTTAACTTTTTACTCTTGTCTAGCTACTTATAAGTACACCTCACGCCTCATCTCTAGCTGTACAATAATGATCCTCCTCCTCCTCCTCCTCCTCCTCCTCTCGCTTTTCCTTCTCGACCTCCACTCTCATCTCCTTTGCCTCCTTTTCCTTCATTCTCAAAAAAGTTCTCACAGGTCAATTTTAGGCTGTATAACCTCCTCCTTCTCCTCCTCCTCCTCCTCCTCTCGCTTTTCCTTCTCGACCTCCACTCTCATCTCCTTTGCCTCCTTTTCCTTCATTCTCAAAAAAGTTCTCACAGGTCAATTTTAGGCTGTATAACCTCCTCCTCCTCCTCCTCCTCCTCCTCCTCCTCGTTGTCTTCGTAGTCATCCTCTCACAAAAAAGTCACATAAGTCACCTTTAGGCCGTATACTACAACCTCCTCCTCCTCCTCCTCCTCCCCCTCCTGCTTCTCCTCCCTCACTCAGAAAAAAAAGTCCCATAGGTCATTTTTAGGCCGTACAACTTCTCCTCCTCCTCCTCCTCCTCCTCCTCCTCCTCCTCCTCCTGCGCAGATGAATATTCCCACGGTGTTGGTCGCCGTAGTAAAACACCCTGACCACTGCGGTAGCTTGTGGGATGTTTACAGTGCCCCTCCCCCCTCCCCGTCTCCCCCTTCCCCCCCCTCCCCTTCACCTATCTCACCTGGTCGTCTGGTCACCTGGTCGCTAGTGGAGAGAGGCAGAGTGCATTAGGGAGACGCTGCGGGTAGCCACGTGTTGTTATGCCTCCCCCTCCCCCCCACCTCTCTCTCTCTCTCTCTCTCTCTCTCTCTCTCTCTCTCTCTCTCTCTCTCTCTCTCTCTCTCTCTCTCTCTCTCTCTCTCTCTCTCTCTCTCTCTCTCTCTCTCTCTCTCTCTCTCTCTGACACACACACACACACACACACACACACACACACACACACGTACGTAACCTCCAACTATTCCAAGCTATTCCCCTCTTCCCTTTCCTCCTTATCTCCTCCTCCTCCTCCTCCTCCTCCTCCTCCTCCTCCAATACCTTTTCCAGGGCCAACGAAGGAGGATGAAGGATAACTGCTGTAAATTCCTTCTTGCTTCTTTTCTCTCCTTCCCTTCCTCCCTCTCTCCCCCCCTCTCTTCTTCCCTTGCTTTTTCTCTCACCCCTCCCTCCCTTCCTCGCCTCCCTTCCTCCCTCCGTCCCTTCTCTTCTTGCTTTTTTCTCTCATTCCTCCTTAACTGCCTCCCTCCCTCCCTCCTTCCCTCCTTTTCTTCCTTTTTTTTTACAAGGACTCGCCCGCCGGAGGACTCCTACTGTTTTTCATTTTGTGCAAACAATTAAATCCTTTTATGAGGAGCCATTACGCCGAGGATCACTGGCACGAGGGGTCTTTTTTATATTTTCTCCTTCCTCTGCATTTTAATAGTTTTCTCTTCCATATCCTTCTCCACCTCCTTTTTCTCCTCCTCCTCCTCCTCCTCCTCCTCCTCCTCCTCCCCCTGCAAGTCCGCCTGTAACACTGCAAGTCCGCCTGTAAGAAAGCCAATACAATGCTTGGGTTCATAGCGAGGAACTTCGAATACAAGACGCCGGGAGTTATGTTATCCTTGTATAATTCGCTGGTAAGGCCCCACCTGGAATACGCCGTGCAATTCTGGTTTCCAAATTACAGGAAAGACATTGAATTACTTGAGAGAGTACAGCGCCGCGCCACGAAGATGATACCATCACTGAGGACGAAGCCCTATGAAGAGCGACTCGAGCGACTCAACCTCTTCACGTTGGAAAAGAGACGCCTGCGGGGAGACATGATACAAGTCTTTAAGTACCTGAACAAGCTCAGCATCGTTGATCACTCCAAACTCTTCACGCTACAAACTAAACTGAGAACAAGAAACAACGGAAAAACAATTCAAGCAAAGCGATGCAATACCGACATAGGCAGGAGTTATTTCTCGAATAGAGTTGTTCGCCACTGGAACAGCCTTCCTGCAGAAGTGGTTAGCGCAGAGACCATCAACTCCTTCAAGAAACGCATTGATAGCTACTTTGCTGCATCAGGAGTGAACTGAACGTTCCCAAGAGTAGGTACACAAGTGCTTTAATCCTTCCCTGCAAGCCACTCCTATGGCAAACGGATTGATTAAATCACTGAAAGCAGGCAGCCTAGTAATGAGCCAATAGGCTTTCTGCTGCCTGCTAGTCCATGTTTCCATGTTTCCTCCTCCTCCTCCTCCTCCTCCTCCTCCTCCGCAACCAATTCCACGTCCTTCTCTTGCAAATACTTCCTCCTCCTCTTTCTCCTCCCCCTCCTCTTCCTCCTCCTCCTCCTCTTCCTGCTCCTCTTTCTTCTTCCCCTCTTCCTGTGTGTGTGTGTGTGTGTGTGTGTGTGTGTGTGTGTGTGTGTGTGTGTGGACTTTCAGAAAGCCTTCGACAAGGTACCGCACGAGCGACTCCTTAAGAAACTGCACTCGTCGTGCATTGGAGCCAATTTGATCGCGTGGATAAGAGATTGGCTCACCGGCAGAGAACAACGAGTGCTACTCAACGGACAGCCTTCCGATTGGCTTCCAGTCACTAGTGGAGTGCCTCAAGGGTCAGTGCTGGGACCCATCCTCTTTATCATATATATCAATGACCTAGAATCAGGACTGAAATCCACAATATCAAAATTTGCTGACGACACCAAGGTGAGTGGAAAGGCCCTCATAAAGACCGACTGCGAAATCATTCAGAAAGACCTCAATCACATTATCGAATGGTCGAAAAAATGGCAAATGTCCTTTAATGTTGACAAATGCAAAGTCATGCACATTGGGTCCCAAAATAGTAACCACACATACATCATGAATGGAAGACCTCTGCAGGCGATGCAGGAGGAAAAGGATCTTGAAGTCTTTATCAGCAGTGACCTGAAACACGCGAATCACTGTCAAAATGCATATAACAAAGCCAACACTATGCTCGGGTTCATAGCGAGGAACTTCGAGTGTAAAACACCAGACGTGATGCTATCCTTGTATAATTCCATGGTAAGATCGCACCTCGAGTTTGGAGTACAGTTCTGGTCTCCCAATTACAGAAAGGACATTGCTTTACTGGAAAGGATTCAACGACGCGCCACGAAGATGATTAGAACCTTAAGGGCTCAACCGTACGAGAAGCGACTCGACCGACTCAATCTCTTTACATTGGAGAAAAGACGCCTACGAGGGGATATGATTCAAGTCTTCAAGTATCTGAAAAAGTTCAATAACGTCGATTACTCCAAATTCTTTGAACTGCAAACCAACTCAAGAATTATAGAAATAACGGTTTACCCATTCAGTCGAGTCGACGTAACACTCTCTCCCCATTGGAAGGAGTTTCTTTTCAAACCGAGTCATCCGCCACTGGAACAATCTTCCCACAGAAGTAGTAAATGCGAATACCATCAACTCCTTCAAATATAAAATCGACCCTCATTTCGCTGCGTCGGGAGTAAACTGAATAACGAGGTGCTTTCATCTGCTCCTCAATATCGAGGTGCTTTCATCTGCTCCTCAACCCCCAAGTGGCTGTCGAGCAGATTAAATCACCCAAGCGGGCGACCTCGTAATGAGCCAATAGGCTTTCTGTTGCCTGCATTTCCACGTTTCTATGTTTCCTCCTCCTCCTCCTCCTCCTCTTCCTCTTCCTCTTCCTTTTCCTCCTCCTCCTCCTCCTTCTCCTCCTCTTCCTCTTCCTCTTGCTCTTCCTATTCCTCTTCCCCTTCCTCTTCCTCCTCCTCCTCCTCCTCCTCCTCCTGCTAATACTATTCAAAACTATTTCCCTCTTCCATTTTTTGCTTATCTCGCTCTCTTCTTTCTCCTCTTCCTTCTCTTCCTCCTCCTCTTCCTCCTCCTCCTCCTCCTCCTATTACTACTACTACTACTACTACTACTACTATTTTTGAGTTTTTGTTTTTTCGTGGGTGTTTTTTTTTTCTTTCCTTCCTCTTCATTTTGATACTTTTCCCTTCTATAGTCATCTCCTCCTCTCTTGCTCCTCTTCCTCCTCCGTTTCCTCTTCTGTTTGGGTATCATTAACTTTTCATATTTATAATCTTTTTTGTGTTTGCCTTTTCCTCCCTCCTCTTCATTTTAATATTTTTTCCCTTACATATCTACTTGTCCTCGTTATCCTCCTCCTTCTGTTCCTCCTCTCCATCTTTCTACTCTTTTTATCGATACCACTGACTTTCTTTATTATTTTCTTGTTTGTATTTTTGATGTTGATGGTACTTATAATGATGATGATGATGATGATGATGATGGTGGTGGTGGTGCTGTTTTTTTTTTTTTACATTAATTTCATTCATATATTAAGTTTTTATTATGTTAACCACTCTGACATTTAGTTTTCTTTTGATTTTCGTTTTTTTTTTTATTCTTATGGATTCTATTTTGTATATTCTTTAGGTCTTTTTTTAATACTAACTTCATTCTTGCATTCACCGTCATTATTATGTGTTCTCTTTCATCAATATTTTTTACGAATCTCTTTTTGTATATATTGCATTTTAAGTGTATTTGTTTCTGGTATTGCTTTTTACTCTGTTTTTTTTTTCTGCCCTATCTACCATATATAGTTACCTCTTTAAACGTAAGCCATCTACTTCTTTTTCAGCCCTTCACAATCACTGCTTCACAACCCCGGTTTTACAATCAACCCTTATCTATCATTCTTTTACAATAGCCTTTTATTCAATCACCGTTACTTATTCACCCATTCACAATCATCCCTTCACGGTCACCTTTTCACAATCCCCCCTCCACAGTCAACCCTTTACAATCAACCATTCACAATCCCCTCTCCACAATCAACCCCTTACAATCATCCCTTCACAATCACCTCTCCACAATCAACCCCTTACAATCAACCCTTCACAATCCTCTCTTCGCACTCACCCTTTCACAATCAATCCTTCACAATCCCTCTCCACAATCAACCCTTCACAATCCCCTCTCCACAATCAATCCTTACAGTCACTCTCCCTTTTCATCACACAATCACCCTAATTTTCCTTTCCCTTTCCATCATACACTAGGTCTTTTCCAATCACCCTATTTCTCTTTTCCCTTTTTCTGGTATTTTCTTATTTTTTTGTGTGAGTCAAATTTTCCCTTTTCATCACACAATCACCTTTTTTCCTTCCCCTTTCTACTCTCACCCCTTTATAATCAGTCTATTTCTCCTTTCCCTTTTTCTGGTATTTTCTTTTTCCTTTTGTCATTCTTACTTTCCCTTTTCATTATGCAATCACCCCATTTTTCCTTTCCCTTTCCATCATACACTCGCCTCTACAATCAGCCTATTTCTCCTTTTCCCTTTTCTGGTATTTTTTCACCCAATCACAATCACCCAATCACAATCACTTCCTCAAAATCATCTCTTTCCAATCACTCACTAACAATCACCTCTTCATAATCATCCCTTTACAATCACCGTATATTTCCTTTCCCTTTTCATCTGTTATTTTTGGTATTTTTCTATTTTTCTGTGGGTCTTATTTTCCCGAGCGGCGTAAAGGGTAACTATTTTCCTATTACCTGAGACGCCCTTCCCAGCACATCTGTTTTGTCTCCCCAGGTGAGGCCGACCGAGCTAATTAACCTGCCTCCCCCCCCCCTTCCATTCTCTCTCTCTCTCTCTCTCTCTCTCTCTCTCTCTCTCTCTCTCTCTCTCTCTCTCTCTCTCTCTCTCTCTCTCTCTCTCTCTCTCTCTCTCTCTCTCTCTCTCTCTCTCTCTCTCTCTCTCTCTCTCTCTCTCTCTCTTTTTTCACCTGTAATTTATGTTTGGCAAAGGTGATTTTTTTTTGTAGACTTGGTAAAATTTCTATATTGCATTTTGTTGTTAAGGAGGAGAAGGAAGAAGACGAGAAGGAGGATGTGAAGTAGGATCAGGAGGAGGAGGTGGAGGAGGATGAGGAGGATGAGGATGATGATGAAGATGAGGAGGAGGAGGAGGAGGAGGAGTAACATAATGCACAGGTACATTTTTTCTATTAACTCTGTGTGTGTGTGTGTGTGTGTGTGTGTGTGTGTGTGTGTGTGTGTGTGTGTGTGTGTAAGAGAGATGGGTAGATAAACAGAGAGAGAGAGAGAGAGAGAGAGAGAGAGAGAGAGAGAGAGAGAGAGAGACCCCTTAATTACGCCCCTACCCCCCTTCCCCGTTCCTCATGCCCCCCAAACAAACATTTACTGGGTGTTAATTAATTGACGGGGAGGGGGGAGAAGGGGCGGAGAGGGGGGGCGGGGGGGGGGGTTGGTGTGTTCGGTCCGAAGTAATGAAACTATTACAGAGGGTGTATTGGGGGGGGGGGGTAGGTGGTGAGGGGCGTGGCTGATGGTATGGCCCTGTGCGCTCTCTCTCTCTCTCTCTCTCTCTCTCTCTCTCTCTCTCTCTCTCTCTCTCTCTCTCTCTCTCTCTCTCTCTCTCTCTCTCTCTCTCTCTCTCTCTCTCTCTCTCTCTCTCTCTCTCTCTCTCTCTCTCTCTCTCTCTCTCTCTCTCTCTCTCGTCTAAAAAAATTCCCTTCATAGGCCCATTTTCTTTGTTTTCCTCTTTTTCTCAAATTCTTCACTACTTGTTTCACTTTCAATAACTTTTTTCTTACCCAGTTTTCTTTTCCTTTTTCGAGTCCATTACTATTATAAAAACCTAATAATATCTTGGAACCATTAACCCATAGAAGTGGTTCATAGAAATCTGGTAAAACTCATATTACCCATAACATTTTCTTTGCCTCTTCGCCTTCTGTCCTCTTCCTACCGATAGAGAAACTTACTCTCTTGGAAGGGGGAGGGGAGGCGATAAACCGTGGGTGTAATCGTGGCGCCACACAGGGAGGGGGGAAGGGAAGAGGGAGGAGGCAGGTTACAGGCATAGGGGTAGAGAGGAGGAAGTGGTGGATGGGGGGGTGGAGGTGGATGTGGAGGGTGGAAGGAGGAGGAAGGTTACAGGCATAGGGGTGGAGAGGAGGAAGTGGAGGATGAGGGGTTGGAGCTGGATATGGAAGGTGGAAGGAGGAGGCAGGTTACAGGCATAGGGGTGGAGAGGAGGAAGTGGTGGATGTGAGGGTGGAGGTGGATGTGGAGGAGGAGGTGAAGGAGGAAGGACAGGAGGAGAATTTAAGTTAGGGTAAGAAGGAGGAACCATGAAAGAGGTCCATTGAAATCGCTTAGGGAACAGCGGGGTACGGCTGACACCTTCAATAACTTTTTTTTCCCCCCTATTTTCCTTCTTTGCCCATTCGAGCCCATTACTAACAGAGCAACTTAGTGTAAAGGATGAAGCCATTAACTCGTAAAAGTGGTTCGTTGTAATAATCTCTTCAGGAACGGTTATGGGCTGGTATTGTCGGAGCTGACGTCCTGGAAATAGCCGAGGGAGGGAGGGACAGCTTGTAATATGGGCGACAATGACATATTTTGAATGGGGTTTCTCTCGTCTAGTAATTTTTCCCTCCCTCCCTCCATCTCTCCCTCCTTCCCTCCTTCCCTCCCTTCTCTCATTTTCCTGGGTCACAAAACCTCGACTGCATCACCACCGTGGTCACTGTTGCCTTCCCTGGTGGTGGTGGTGATAGTGGTGGTGGTGAGGGGGGTAGGGGGGAGGGGAGGCGATAAACCGTGGGTGTAATCGTGGCGCCACACAGGGAGGGGGGAGGCAGGGGACAGGCATAAGGGTGCATAGTTGGAGGGGGTGGAGGTGGAGGTGGAGGAGGAGGTGAGGGAGGAAGAACAGGAGGAGAATTAAAGTTAGGAAGAACAGGAGGATGAGGAGATTTAAACGGGGAGGAAGAGGAGGAGGAGGAGGAGGAGGAGGAGGAGGAGGTGGTGAAAGTAAAGGAGGAAGAACAAAAGGTGAAGTAAAGCAAGGAAGAGGTGGATAAGGAGATGGAGACGAGAAGGAGGAGGAGGAGGAGGAGGAAGGGGTGAAAGTAGAGAAGGAAGAACAGAAGGTGAAGTAAAGCAAGGAAGAGTTGGATTAGGAGATGGTGAAGACGAGGATGAGGAGGTAGAGACGAGGAGGAGGAGGAGGAGGAGGAGGAGGAGCTGTGGGGGAGGCGTTTTGGAGGCTGTGATGGTAGTAGCAAGAGAGAGAGAGAGAGAGAGGCGGTGGTGGTGGTGGTGGTGGTCGCACGCGGCGAAAATCATCAGCTTTCCCTGCATGGTGCCGCGCCGCCCGCTGCCGCCGCGGCCGCCGCCAGGGTGCCGCCGGGGCCTGATTTATGGCATTTATTTAGCCTTTACCCGGCCGTGGAGGCGTGGCGAGGCTCTGCAGGCTATTAGCGGTGTGAAGGGCTGCGAGGGACTCCTGATTACTAGTATATAGGCGAGTACTTAAACGTGGACAATACCTGGAGTTTGGAAGGTAGAAGGCTCTGGGGCACCGTTGCCAGATTATCGTACTCAGAGCCTCGTATTTACCTGTTTCTGAGCCATAGCTATTGACAAGAGACACCAATAATTAACCATTGTAGGCAGTTATTGGGGTCGAGGAGGCAGTTTTGGGCTCGGAAATCGGCAAACATAAGAGGCTGAGTACGACAATCTGGCAACGTGCTCTGGGGCCTCGTATTTACCTGTTTCTGAGCCGTAGCTATTGACAAGAGACACCGATAATTAACCATTTTAACGATAACCATATATGAAGGCAGTTATTGGGGTCGAGGAGGCAGTTTTTGGGTCGGAAATCGGCAAACATAAGAGGCTGAGTACGACAACCCGGCAACGTTGCTTTGGGGTCATAGTCTTAAACATTTCAGTGGACAAGTATACATATTATTTGAGAAGGCTTTCGTTGGATTTTTCGGCATTTCCAGGGATAGTTTTATGACCCTGGTGGTAGTTTGATCGTCCTTCTGTGCCATGACCTTAAAAACACACTCATTGGAGCCCGATTGATCTCCTTTTCGGCTTTTGGAAGATAGGAGAGGAGGAAGCGTCTGATGACACCGACGCTTGTCCATATTATTTATTTGTTACTTTTAGACGCTTCCTTATCTTACATCAATCATATCTAAGGGCCAAAAAAGAGGTAAACACATCCCAATAAGTGTTTGTTTATGTTCATGCTTCAGAAACTTTGTCAAACTACCACCAGGGTCGTAAAACTATACACCCATGAAATGCCCACAAATTATACGAAAGCTTAGTCAAATATGTGCGGTTTAGTCAGGGTTACCAAATTATCGTACTCAGACACGGCACATCGTATTTTCCGGTTTCTGAGTCACGGCTATCGCAAACAAAGGCTAATAAGTAATGCTTTTAACGAGAACTTTAACTGATATTTCGTTATCTGTGTGGGTAGGAAAGTTTTGGGCCCTGGAACTGATAAATACGATGTTTTGAGTACGATAATTTTACAACATTGGGTTCGGTGCCAAAATGTTTAAAGTTATGACCCTTAAACTCTTCGGAGCCTCAGTGCATTCTTTAAAAAGGCTCTCTCAGAAGTTTTAGGAGTTTCCATGAGTGAGTTCCTGACCCAATCGGTAGTTTTGGAAAGATTCTACGCCATGAGCGGGTAAACACTAACAGCAACCCGATGTATCTATTCTGCGACCTTTAATAAAAGTTCTAACAAGAGCCCGAAGCGTTTGACATTACTAGGTTGATATCATAAGACACTTTCGCTTCTCACATCACCTATTTCTAAAAGGTCAAAGAGGGGGTCAGTCGGGTTCTAAGGAGTGTTTCTTCAGGTTCACGGTACAGAAGAAGACTCACACTACCACCAGGGTCATAAACTACCCATGGAAATGCCCACAACTCCTACGAAAGCCTTTCAAATATGTGTTCTTGGGTGGCGATATGTCTTGTAATGTGACCCTACGAGTCTATGTGTTAGGTGTTCCGAAAGTCTCCTTATCATTTGGTGAGTGGACAGCGCTGAGAGTCTTGAGATTATTGTATTTTTTTCTGTTTTTACTGCAGAAGAACCAGCTCAAGGGCAAACAAACAAACAAACAAACAAAAAACGCTAATCGCTGCTCCTGTATTGAAAAAAAAAAGATGGCCAAAAAGAAGTCAATTTCGCATGGAGAGATGTCTTGATACTCTCCTCTCGAAAGAGTTCAAGTTGTAAGCAGGAGGAAATCCAGAGCAAGAAAGGGAAAGCTCTGTGTTAGGCTGCTCCAAGAGTCTCCTGATTAATGAATGAGTGGAAGGCGCCTAGTCCTAAAGTTACTGCGTGCATACAAGGCTCTGGTCCCATATTCTCAAACACTTCGGGGCTCACACACCCGCACTGGATAAAGCTTTTTGTAGACGTTGTGTGGGTATGTCCATGGGTAGTTTATTACCCTAGTGATAGTCTGACAAGGCCTCTGCGCCTTGAATATGGAAAGCCCTCACGAGAATCAGACCAGCCTCCTCTGTGTCCTTTGGAAATTGTGGACTGCATGGACTGCGAGGCTCATCAAAGTCTCCAGCAGGTTATCTTTTGAAGGGAAGGCAACGAAAGGAGTCTCATTGTTATCAGACTCTGGAGGGTAAAAAAGGGCGATTAAGCTATGAAGGGATATTATTACTTTTTTTTTTACAGTAAAGGAAGTAGTTCAAGCGCAAAAAATGAATAAAGTAAATCAAAAGTCTGGTACTTACTGTTACTGTATAAGAAAGTAGAGTAGACAAAGAGGTCAATTTTGGATGTTAGGTCATGAAAAGCTATTGTACGCAATGCCAATGAGGAGCTATTTGAGTAATGAAGACTATTATAAAGGTTACGAGGGATAGGTAATGATATGCTAGTTTGCAATGAAGGGCTGAAAGCAATGAAAGGATATGAATGGCTGAGGGCTGTGAAGGGCCTGTGTCCCTTCACCTGTTTGTTCTCATCTCTCTCTCTCTCTCTCTCTCTCTCTCTCTCTCTCTCTCTCTCTCTCTCTCTCTCTCTGACACACACACACACACACACACACACACACACACACACACACGCCGCCTTGGGCCGAACAAATGCGTTACTAAGTGCGCGCCGCGGGGGGAGTTAATTCGTTGTTTTATCGCGGCGCGGAGACAAAGGCGGGCCAGCGGGAGGGAGCGGGGGCCAGCAGGGGCGTAGCGGGGGCGTAGCGGGGGCCAGCGGGGGCAGTCACAACACGCCGCGGCCTCGCCGGGAGACGGACAGATAGCGCGGCGCCGGGCATTTGTTACGTGGGGCGCGGCGGCGATGAAGACGTATGGGGGATATCAAGAGGCGGGGAGGGGGGGAACTACGGTGCCGCTTGGAGGGGGAGGAGGAGGGTGGATGGCGGGGGGAGGCGTTCACGGTCCACTGGTTGGGCGGTCACCTGTGTTGGGGGAAGGGTGGGCGATGCATGTGTAGAGGGAGACGAAGGAGGGGAGGTGCATGTGTAGAGGAGGGGAAGAGGAGGAGGGGAGGTGCTGCGTCGGGAGTAAACTGAATAACGAGGTGCTTTCATCTACTCCTCAATATCGAGGTGCTTTCATCTGCTCCTCAACCCCCAAGTGGCGGTCGAGCAGATTAAATCACCCAAGCGGGCAACCTCGTAATGAGCCAATAGGCTTTCTGTTGCCTGCATTTCCATGTTTCCATGTTTCCATGTGTAGGGGAGAGGGAGGAGGTGGGGAGGTGCGTGTGCAGGGGAGAGGGAGGAGGGGAGGAGGCAGGGCGCTCGAGAGCGGTGCATGTGTCCTTATTTGATCCTCCCTCATAAGGCGTGGGCGTGGGTGGCGTGGCCTCACCCTCACCTGTGCTCGCGGGGACTCATCAACCTGGCCCGGGCGATGCACCTTCCCTCCTCCTTCCGCTCCGCTGCCTCTGCTGGGACGGACGATCGAGTGTGGGGGACAGACTGCGCGGAGGAACAACACAAAAGGAGGAGGAGGAGGAATACATAGGAATACATAGGAAGAACAGACACCAGAAGACCTATCGGTCTATGTTTACTACCGCTACTATTAGGAGAAGGAGGAGGTGGCTGAGTGGTTAGCGTGCGGGCGCGACGTTCAGAGGACCCGAGTTCGCGTCCCACCCGCCGCCACATGCTGGGATTTTTCAGTCACCGCTAAGTAGCCTAAGACTACCCACATGCTGTGCTGAAGATCATTTTAACTCGGACTCTATAGATTCTCTCTCTAAAAGAGGATCAAAGATGAGCTCCGGGGGCAACATGAGCCAAGCAAGATGGCACCGCTGTAAACACTTGCCTGCGCCACAAATGAGCTAGGGCTGACCACCAGGCCCCAACAAGAAAGCCTGCCGGCAACATAGGCGGGACGTAAAAAAAATGTAAAAGGGTTATATCCTTAAACATTTCGGTGCCCAAGAACATAAATGACAAATCTTTCGTAGGGGCTTGGGGCATTTCCAGGGGCAGTTTTATGATCCTGGTGCTAATTTGATCATTCTTCAGTACCGTGAACGTGAAAAAGAAATCCTGAACACCCGAATAATATCTTTTTTTGGTCCTTGGATATAGTTGATGTGAGAGCCGAAAGCGTCTGAATACGTACCAAATTTTCTATCTCAGGACTCATCATCCCTAGCGGCTCCCTGTGCTTGGTGGCGTGCCTCGGGGGTTGTTCCTGAGACCCATTGGCGCGTTTTCTCAGACACATTCGGCTCTCACAATAACTATTCTTGCGCCCACAAAGGAGATCACTGGGGTTCATCAAGGGTGTTTTGTTTTATCATTCATAGTGCAGCAGAACATATGTCAAGCTTTCACTCTGCTCATAAAACTACCCATGGAAATACTTATACAACCTCTACGAAAGCCTTATCAAGTACGGGTGTGTGGTCCTCGAAATGTTTAAGAGTATGTGCCAGATTGTCTGTACAGCACCAGGAAAACTGAGTGGAATATCCGGCAGAGGAAAGCGTGTAGTTTACCTGTTTACCTGAATGACGGCATGACTTTTTTTGTTAACACTCATTCATAAACACACGCTCATAAGAATCATGGGTTAGAAAG
>NC_066560.1:3950987-3955987 GCF_024679095.1 Eriocheir sinensis
AATTAATGAGAAGAAAAATATATAAATGAAATGAAAATAAAATGAAATGGTAGTGTCGCAGCGCTCCTCACGTCACCCACCTGCCCACCCTTCCCCATCCACACACCCACGCCCACATCCACACATCCACACCTTCCCTCACAACTCACCCACCCACACCCACCCCTCCTCACCCACACACCCACACCCACACATCCACACCTTCCCTTACACTCGCCCACCCACGCCCACCCTTCCTCACCCACACACCCTCACCCACATCCACACACCCACACCTTCCCTCACACTCACCCACCTGCCCACCCTTCCTCACCCACACACCCTCACCCACATCCACACACCCACACCTTCCCTCACACTCACCCACCTGCCCACCCTTCCTCACCCACATCCACACACCCACATCCACACCTTCCCTCACAACTCTCCCACCCACAACCACACCCTTCCTCA
The DNA here is from genome assembly GCF_024679095.1 of Eriocheir sinensis. Classification (NCBI taxonomy): domain Eukaryota; kingdom Metazoa; phylum Arthropoda; class Malacostraca; order Decapoda; family Varunidae; genus Eriocheir; species Eriocheir sinensis. The sequence continues at coordinate 3,951,441 of NC_066560.1, forward strand.
CCCACATACCCACACCCAAATACACACTCCCACACCTTCCCTCACATTCTCCCACCCACGCCCACCCTTCCTCACCCATACACCCACATCCACACATCCATACCTTCCCTCACACCCACCACCAGCCACCCTTCCTCACCCACACACCCCACCCACATCCACACCCACCCACACCTCTCCCTCACCCACCTGCCCACCCACCACCCACATCCACACTTCACCACACACACCAATAGATACCCTTACATTTTATCTTCTCTCTCATCCTCACACCCACCACTCACGCCCGCCCTCATTCACTCCCCCCCACCCCCCCACCCCCCACGCCGTAATCCTCCCTCGCCGGCCTGACGTCACGCCCGCCACAAAGACCCAAATTAACACTTCGGCCATTAATTAAAATCCTCGGCGACCCTCCGTGTGAAAAGTGGCGGCGACTCAACACATTCCGCCCCCCTCCCCCCTCCTCCCCCCTCCTCCCCCTCCCCCTCCCTTACCCTATTCCTCTCTTCCCCCCTCCCCCACTCCTTACCTCCCTCCCGTTGGTCATTTCTCCCTCCACCCCCCCTTCTCCCGGGTTTACCCCCCAGCGGTCCCCTCTCCTCCCTCCCTGCCGTCATTCCCCCCCCCCCCCCCCCCGTGGCCTCCCTCCCTCGCTCTCTCTCCCTCCCATGCTCTCTCCCTCCTTTCGTCATCTCTCCCTCCCTCCCTCCGTCCCTCTCTCCCTCCAGCTTTCTCTCCCCCTACGTCGTTCCATATCTCTCTTCTTCCTCCCCTCGTTACCTCCCTCGCTCCCCTTCTCTCTCCCTCTCTTCCTCCCTCCCCCTCTCCCTCTCTCTCTCTTACTCCCTCTCCCTCCCCCTTCCTCCATCCCTCGTTCCCATTCTCTCCATCACTCTGTTTATCTCCTTTCCTCTCCTATCTTTCTTTTTGCATTGTTTTCCTCTATTCACTTTGTCCTCGATCTTTTTTTTTTAATTCCTTTCTCTGTGACCCGTGTTTAAATTCATTTCTCTCTCTCTCTCTCTCTCTCTCTCTCTCTCTCTCTCTCTCTCTCTCTCTCTCTCTCTCTCTCTCTCTCTCTCTCTCTCTCTCTCTCTCTCTCTCTCTCTCTCTCTCTCTCTCTCTCTCATTTTCTTTCTTCTTTCCTTCTATTCCGGTTTCTTTGCTTCTTTTCATTCTTGATTCTCATTCTTCTCTTCTTTCAAATATCTCGTCTATTACGATTACTCTTGGTGGTGGTGGTGGTGACGGGGATAGTGGTGGTGGTGGTGGAGACCAATGGAGACAATCTGGCGGAAAGTAGGGGATGTGTGTGTGTGTGTTTGTGTGTGTGTGTGTGTGTGTGTGTGTGTGTGTGTGTGTTAGAGAGAGAGAGAGAGAGAGAGAGAGAGAGAGATTGTGTCATCTTGATTATGCGGTTCAGTTCTTGTCACCTTTCTATAGAATGGATATCAAAATGTTGGAATCGGGAGGCTACAGAGAAGGATCACTAAGATGATGCATGGGTCAAAAAACTTGCCCTACGAGGAAAGACTTAAACAAATGAACTTGCATTCTCTAGAAAGGCGAAGGGTGCGAGGAGACTTGATCGAAGTTAATACATGGATGAAGGGTTTTAATAAATGTGATATTAATAAGATTCTGATGGTAAGAGAACAGGATAGGACACGAAGTAATGGGTTTTAACTGGATAAATTTATATTCGAAAAGGACATTGGCAAAACTTGGTTTACTAAGAGTGGCAGACGAGTGGAATAGGCTTGGCAGTCATGTTATGAGTGCCAACACAATAGTCACATTCAAAAATAGATTAGATAAATTCATGGACATTGATGTTAGGTGGGGTTAGGTTCACAGGAGCTGCCTTGTACAGACCCACCGGCTTCTTGCAAACTCCTTATGTTCTTATGTTATCCTCCCTCAGTTATCTCCTTTTCTTCCTATCTCTCCTCATCCCGTTTCCCCCTCCCTCTCCTCCCCTCCCTCTTAACATGCCTTTATCTTTATCCTCCTTCATTTCCTCCTTTATCAGCCTTCTCTATCCCTTCCTCTTTTCGCTCTTACTCCTCTTTCCCTTCCTCCCAGCCTCTCCCACTCCCCCCACTCTTCCCTCCCTCCCTCTATCCTTCTTTCCTCTACCCTTCTTCCCCTCCCTCCTCCCTTCCAATAACAGGTGGGAGTCAACACGAGTCTGTTTACTCCTTCCCTTCCTTCCCTTCCCTGACCATCTGCTTCCCTTCCACTCCCTCAGAAACCAAGGAGAAGGAGGAGGAAGAGGAGGAGAAGGAGGAGGAGTTGAGGTTATGGATGAATATATGGATGGAATATGACTTCCCTTTTTTTTAGGATGAAGAAGCGAGGAGGTAAAAAGGAGGGAATGGTGTCAGAGGGAGAGAGGAAGGGAGGGGGAGAGAAGAGGGAGATGAAGGGAGATGGAGGGAGAGTAATCAGGGTGCCAGGCAGTTTATGGGCGCAATAATGTGAGAGTAAACAGCCGGGCGACGTGGTGGCTGTGCGTGTGTGTCAGAGAGAGAGAGAGAGAGATAGAGAGAGAGAGAGGGGGGGGGGGCTGGGAGAGGGGGGGAAGAATAAGTAGTGGTGGTAGTAGTAATATTGTGCTTTGCTTCACTGTTTTTTACCACATGCTGTAAACAGGCCAGTCAGTCAAACCACTCGGAAGTAGAGGCAAATCCTTCTCGGGCAGGGTTAAGAGGGGAGCGCGCCCTGCATGGGGAACGTGGGTTGGATGCAGGGGAGGTGTGAAGCCTTATGCCACATTATCATCTCTGCTCAATTTTGGTAGCATTAGACTCTTCAAAGTAACCCAGTTTGAGTTCATAATATGCTTGTCCACCCAAGTCTGTCAATCACCACATCATGTTCGTTTCGTTTTTAGCCATTACTACTTTTTTTACAATAAAGGAAACAGCTCAAGGGCAAAAAAAAGAAAAGAAAACAATAATGAAAAAAAAGCCCGCAAATCACTGATCCTATATAAAGAGTTAAGAGGAGTGGCCAAAAGAGAGGTCAGTTTCGGGAGGAGAGGTGTCCTGATACGCTCCTCTAGAAAGAGGTCAAGTCGTAGTGCTAAAGGCTTTTTCCACCGTTCTCCATTTCTTTCTTTTCTGATGTTAGAGTAGATTCTCTGTTCTGCCAATGCCCTAATTTCATTTCCAACTTTTTATCTGTCCGACTGACCTCCAGTTTCTGGGTTTCCAATCTGATGCTCTTTGGTTGTGCGTCTGTCGAGTTCCAAGCAATGATACGACTAGGCAAATCATATGCGAGTTTGCTGAGTAAACAAATATGACGAATGTGATAGCAATATTGGATTAAGGATAGTTTTAAGCATTACGGATGGCAGTAAATAGTTACGTCAACAAAGGAAAAGGCCACTTTGCTAGATATAAAGTCCTATCACTGAGGCAGCTTATCCGCGCCATCAATCCCTCCCATTACTGGCGCGGTGATCACACACTGACTCGCTGGTGGCTGACGGATGGTATCGCCCACAACACTCCCTCCTACCCTTCCGTGCCTCAAGGCTTCTTTCTCTATGTTTCTTTCCTCCCATTCCTTTCTCTTCTATCCCTTCCTCCAGCCCTCACTCACCCTCTCCCTCCCACCCTTCTTTTTTCCATCCATCATCCACCAGCACCGTCTCATCTGCTGCGAATCACAAGAAATAGCAAGGTGTGGCATCCCTTGGTCGGCAGCGTCAGTAGGGACACTGTAGCATTTCAATCGTTTAATTCTTGCTTTATCTCATGTTGCTCCAGACGGACATGTTGCCTCGCCGCCCAGCCTGCTTAGCCCCCACACGAGGCTGTCACCTGTCAGCGGTGCCTTGCGTTTCCCCGCCGTATCCCACAGGAGGCTGCCAACGGTACCTATGCGCGGTGATAGCACTGAAGTATTTATATGGGTTAATTAAACGATTATTAATGGTAAAGTTGTTGAAGCTCTTTTACAAAACAAACGTTGGAAACACTAGCAATGGGTATAGTTTAGATCAGAAAATAGGTACAAATGACTCACGAAAAGGGAAATGAATGAATGAAGTAATTCAAGCTGATAGGTGAGTGAATACATGACTATAAAGTTTGTACCGGACGCTGGATTGATTTATAGGCTGGTGATCACACGTGGTGAAAACCTGACTGTTAGCTGCCCTGTGTAGGCTGACCGGCCCGCCGCGTTCTTGTATCCTTGTTGTGTCCTTGTGCATCCCGCCCCGGCCTGTCCCGTCGCGGCCAGGCAGAATGTCCGGGGCAGCGGTGCAGAGGTGGGGCGGAACAGGGCGGGGCGGGGCTCAGGGGCGGCGCGGCGGTGCCACGGGCGGGCCTCCCTGGGGCTCGCCGTGGCCCGCCCGAAACGCCCCAACAATTATCATTTGCGGTCAGAATTGTAATGGCCGGTAATGGGACACTTGAGACAAAACACGTAACAATTAGCAAAACATTCCCCGGTCCCTTGTTTTTGCTACCTCCCTATGCAGTTAAGCGGGTTGGAATCGACCCGCCGACACCTAAGACGCTATTTAA
>NC_066560.1:3960987-3970987 GCF_024679095.1 Eriocheir sinensis
CTCATTTTTGTGCTCATGAAAGCCTTAACGAAGGGGACGTGATGATAGCCTGGTAGTGTTATGTAGGCTTTCCCATCCCTACCAAGTGACTGCCAGTGAGGGAAAGTACAGAACCATGGATGCAAAATAGCTAACTAGTCCTCTGTTATGTGCTCGTGTATGACTCAGTGAAGGGAACGTGATGATAGCCAGGTAAAGTACAGAACCATGGATGCAAAATAGCTAACTAGTCCTCTGTTATGTGCTCGTGTATGACTCAGTGAAGGGGACGTGATGATAGCCAGGCAATAGAGGTGTGTCTGGTCGGTATGACAAGACACTTTCGCTTCTCACATCATCTCTTTCTAACGGTCAAAGAGGGGGTCAGTCGGGTTCTCTTGTGTGTTTCTTCAGGTACACGGTACAGAGGAAGTGTCAAACTACCACCAGGGTCATAAAACTACTACTGGTAATGCCCACAACTCCTGCGAAAGCCTTGTGAAATAGGTGTTCTTGGGCGACGAAATGTCTTTTAACACAACCCTAAGTGTGTAGGCTTTCTCATCCCTACCCACGGTGACGCAAAGTGACTGCCTAAATAGTAAAGTCTGGAGCCATGGACGCAAAGTAACTGGCTGGTCTCTCTATTTTGTCCTCGTGTAAGGCTCAGTGGAGGGGAAGTGATGTTAGCCAGGCACTGACGCTGAAGTATAAAGTGCAGAACCATGGTCGCTAAATAACTAACTAGTCCTCTGTTATGTGCTCGTGGAAGACTAACTTACTAAGGCTGGTAATACAAGACACTTTGCCATATCACATCCGCTATTTCTAAAGGTCAAAGAGGGGGTCAATCGGGTTCTAATGAGTGTTTCTTTAGGTTCATGGTACAGAAGAAGGGTCAGACTACCACCAGGGTCATAAAACTACCTCTGGAAATGCCCACAACTCCTACGAAAGCCTTGTCAAATATGTGTTCTTGGGCGGCGAAATGTCTCATAATACGACCCTAAGTGAAGGGGACGTGATGATGGCAAGGCAGTGTAGGTGTGTACAGGTGTGTAGTCTCTCCCATACCAATACTTGACGCAAAGTGACTGCCGGTGAGGTAAAATGGAGAGCTTCGGACACCAAGTAACTGGTCGGTCTTCTGTTATGCCCTAATGGGAGGCTCAGTGAAGGGGACGGGATGATGGCCAGGCAGCGTTGTGTGTATAGGTGTTTAGGTGTGTAGGCTTTCCCATCCCACCCGTTGACGCCAAGTGACTGCCTGTGAGCTAAAGTGCTGAGCCGTGGACGCAAAGTAACTAACTGGTCCTCCATTATGTTCCCCTGGGAGGCTATTATGTGCTCGTGGAAGGCCCAATCAGGGGACTTAATGATGGACAGGCGCGCCGGGCTCTCCCCTCGCTCCCCAGACTGACGCAAAGTGCACGGGCCGGGACGCAAAGTGGCTCAGCGGCCCGCCATTATGTCCTGGTGGAAGGCTCAATCCGCGGGACTTAATGATGGACAGGGCGCGTCAGGCCCCGCCGTCCCTGGCCGGGCTGACGCAAAGTGCATAGCCCGGGACACACGCGCCTGATTTATTCTTTATAATCACAAGGCTTGCGCGCGAGCACTGGAGGCCTGTGATAGCGGGAACCGGGGCCGCCGCGATGACTATGATTAATAAAAGTATGAGGGTGTGAGGATTGTGATTAGAGGCAGGGGAGGCCGGGTAATGAGCGGGCCCGGTTATGGATGGCGAGGGGTAATGGCCGGGTCCCCGGGGGGCGTTGCGCGGACAGGTGACAGTGCCCATTAAGTTGCACAAGGGATAGACTTACCTGGGGGACCCGCGGAGAGAGGGAAAGTTACCGGGCTGGGCGGCGGCGGTGGCCAGGTGAAAAGGGCTGACTAGGGGCTGGGGAGGCGCTGGGCACACAGGGTTGCCACGGCCGCGGTTTTCCCATCAGCTGGTCTCGTTCTGATGAGACTCCGCTGGAATCATTTGGCTGCTTAAGTTTAGTCCGTTTTTTATAAAGTCGCAGGTATGTTTTTTTTCTTTTATAGTGATTACACGAGTTATGTGTATAAATTTTTGTAAGAACAGTTATTTTTGAGGTCATGAATAAGGGGTTTGTGGACTTTATTTGATTTCTAGTCGTTTTCACACCACTCTTTTCCTGTTACATTTACAGCATAGCAAGTTTTTGTAGTCCATGGACTATTTCTGAGAATAAAGTTGTAAATTGAGGGCTTGGGAGAATATTTTTGTATCTAAAGTCTAGTATGTCACTTTTCTGACCAAACAAAGCCACATGACGTTAGTAAATAAGCTATTTTCATCAAACACACTGATCTACATTTTCACCAATTTTGGCTTATTGAACGGGCCATTTCTGGTGGGTTGAAACGGTAAATCCCTTCTCTGATATAGTAACACACATAACACAATTAGATAAAATAAATTATAAAACAGCAACATAGGTAAACATTTTACAACTTTGGGAGTGTTTAAAGGTATGTTAAAATGCTATCTAATTTTTCTGACATAATAAATCCACAGAACAAACAGTAGATAAGTTATTTCCATGAAAAACACACACATTTCCATCGCTTTGGGCAAGTATTGGAGGTATTTATTATAGAAAACACTCATGGTTGGGCTAGTGTTTTTTGGGGGGGCTATCTCTGGGGTGCTAGAGCCGCGGCAACGGGTGACTCAAACAGCAAACTATGAACTGGCTACGATGTGGTGGACGGCCCGAGTCTGCCCGCCGCGATCCGCCCCGCTCCCTGTCCCTTGCATACACACGCCCGCCCGCCCGCTCGCTCTCATGTCTCCTCCGTTGATTAGTGACTCGCGCCGTTAAAGATCTTCAGGACGAATGATAATAATGGAGCAAGCGGCGATAATAACGAAGAGGCGCTGGCGTGGACGATGATTAAAGGCTCGCGATAATGGGTAATGATAATGATGGAAAAATGATAATTGCTGGATGGCGCGGATGAGCAGGAAAAATATTAACTTTACCAAATGGGAGACGGACGAGTGTGGTGGTGGTGGTGGTGGTGGTGGTGGTTCCCAGAGATTAATAAAAAGAACGACTACGTGTGTGTGTGTGTGTGTGTGTGTGTGTGTGTGTGTGTGAGTCGTGAGGTGGTGGTGGTGGTGGTGCCGCAGATACCCCGAGTACTTTATGGGGATGAGGACGAAGGAGGAGGAGGAGGAAGAGGGAGAGGGAGAAGAAGAAGAAGAAGAAGAAGAAGAAGAAGAAGAAGAAGAAGAAGAGAGCAAGAAGAAGAATGAGAACAAAAAACAATAAAATGTTGATGAAAAGTGGGACGAGGAGGAATAAGGAAAGGAAGATGAGGAAGAAATAAAGAGGGAAGGGAGAATGAGCAAACGAATGTGTAGATTGAGGACTAAGGAAGCAAAGGAGCCGAAGGAGTAAAAAAAAGTAGGAAAACTGAAAATGAGAAGGAAGAAAAAATAAAGAAGAAATTAAGAGAGCATAAGGAGAAAGAAAAGTAGAAGGAAGAGATAAAAAATTAGGAAAATGTACAAGAGAAGAAGGAGAATAGACGTTAGGAGAAACAAAGCAGCATAGGGAACACGAGAGAGGGGAGGGGACGAAGAAGAAGAAGAAGAAAGAGGTGGAGTTAGCGGCGGAGGAGGAGGAGGAGGAGGAGGAGGTGGAGAGGGAGGATGGCTGGCTATCTGAGGGAGTAATTACAAGGGTTTGGTCACGATGGTTTAACCCCGGAGACCCTGAGTGTTTCTTTGGCGAGGCCTGATTAATTAAGGTACAGCTGGCGGTGGAGGTGGTGGAGGTGGTTGGGTGGAGGTGGTGGTGGTGCAATGGTGTAGGCGAAGAGGATACCGGAGGAGACTACGGATAATTATAGAGGGGAAGGGCACCACGAGGAGGGTATGGGTATTAAAAGATGCAGAAGGATGAAGAAGGGTATATATGTAATGGCAAGAGAGTCTCATATATATAAAGAGAGAGGAAAAGGGTACCACAAGGAGGGTGTTGGGACTAGAATATGCAAAGGTTCAGAAGGATTAGATTTAGAGCATATATTTAAAACCGAGTGTCAAATGTGATTATATAGAGGAAAAAAATAGATGCGTTCCCTGTGGCTTTGGGTTCTGCCGTTGGATAAGAGGAGAGGGAGATCGCTTTATTTCCTGATGTATGTCAAGCTAACTAAAGGTACGGATAGAACTAATGGCACACAAGGAACTGCAATAAAAACGGTGATATCTTAGATTAACTTGTGTTGTTCTTCTTTTCGAATATATATGAAGCTAACTAAAGGTACGGATAGAACTGATGTCATACAAGGAACTGCAATAAAAACGGTGATATCTTAGATTAACTTGTGTTGTTCTTCTTTTCGAATATATATGAAGCTAACTAAAGGTACGGATAGAACTAATGCCATACAAGGAACTGTAATAAAAAAACACAATAATAATGGGAGATAATTATAGAATGTGATATCCGAGAGTGACTTATCTTGTTCTTGTTTTCGAATATAAATGAAGCTAACTAAAGGTACGGATAGAACTGATGCCATACAGAAGACTACAATAATGGGAGGTAAATATAGACGGTGATATCTTAAAGTAACTTGTGTTCTTGTTTCGAGTATATATGAAGGTAACAAAAGGTATGAATAGAACTGATGAGAAAAAAAACTACAATGAAAACAATATCAATGTAAATATAAACTGTGATATTTTAGGATCACTTGTCTTATTCCTGTTTCCATCTATATAACAAGCTAACTAAAGGATCTAATAAAAGTATAGTGACCTGTAAAAGACTATAATGAAAACAATATTAATGGAAGGTAAATATAGACTGTGATATTTTATAGAGTCACTTGTCTTGTTCCTGTTTCCATCTATATAACAAGCTAACCAAAGGATCTAATAAAAGTATAGTGACCTGTAAAAGACTATAATGAAAACAATATTAATGGAAGGTAAATATAGACTGTGATATTTTAGGGTCACTTGTCTTGTTCCTGTTTCCGTCTATATAACAAGCTAACTAAAGGATCTAACAAAAGAATAGTGACGTGTAAGAGACTACTATGAAAATAATAATAATAATTGAAGGTAAATATAGACTGTGATATTTTAGGGTTACTTGTCTTGTTCCTGTTTCCGTCTATATAACAAGCTAACTAAAGGATCTAACAAAAGTAGCGACGTGTAAGAGACTGCTATGAAAACAGTAATAATGTGATATATGAGTGACGTGTTTTGTTCGTGTTTCCGTTAATACAACAAGCTAACTGTGGTAATAAAGCTAATGACATGAAAGGGGCTGCAATAATGTAAAAAAAATAAGATAAACTAGAATTTATTTATTTATTTATTTATTTATATATATTTTTTTGGTTCTGGAGGTTCTTGGAGGAGGAAGAAAGTACATTGCTCCCTTATCAAACCAACTAAATGCACTAATAAAACTAATGATATACAAGAAACTGCAATGGAAGCTAAATATAAAAATAAAATAGATAAATTACTGAATAATAAGTGGAATTGGTAAGTGTTCGGATAATGATAGCGAATGGAAGGTGAATAGTGAGGATGATATTTTGATGGTGATTTGTCTTGTTTGTCTCTCTCTCTCTCTTTTTTTTTTTTTTACAGTATAAAGAAAGCAGCTCAAGGGCAGAACCAAGAAACAACAACAAAAAACTAAACTAAACACCTCCTTGCATAAGTCAGAGAGGTATGCGAAATGCGTGATGTCATTGGGAGTGTGAGAATGATGGTTGTAATGATGATGATGATGAGGAGGAGGAGGAGGAGGAGGAGGGAAAGGAGGAGGAGTAGGTGGGGGAGGAGGAGGAGAAGGAGGGGAAGGAGGAGGAGGAGAAGTGGGGAGGAGGAGGAGGAGGAGGAGGAGGATTAATAAGAACGAGAACAAATACAAGGAGAGAAGAAGAAGGAGGGGGAGGAACTGGTGGAAGAAAGACGGGCGGGCGAGTGAAGTCATTGAGAGTGGTGTCGACATGGCGGCGTTACCCAGGCATTTCATTGCTGGGTGTGAGGAAAGTTGTACCCGAGGAGGAGGCAGCAGCGGCCCTTTATGGAGCGTCAAGGCTGGACAACAATACAAACAACTTTCCTACTGAAACTTCCTTTGCGAACATTTCAAGGCCTTTCCTCATTCACGCCGCACACTACGAAAACACCCGTCAACTTCTCCCTATAATAGACACTTACTGATTACCGGAGCTTTAGAATAGGAGTGTTTGGCATTATGTTGGTCTTGCTTCCTCACCGTCACAGTCTATAGGAACACGCTCGTCAACTTCTCCCTACTATAGACACTCTTGCTATATACCAGAGTCTTAGAATAGGAGTGTTTGTCTAACCCCATCTCAGGCATATGTTGGCCTTTCTTCCTCAGCGTCACACACTATAGGAACACTCTCGTCAACTCCTCGCTACTATAGACACTCTTACTAACTACCAGAGCCTTAGAATAGGAGTGTTTGGCTGTTTCCGTCACAAGCATCATGTTACCAAAATAGCCACGCGAAATTATAACAGGTGCTGATATAATTATACTTTTTTTTGTGCTCGTCATCTCGAAGCTACTATACTCACAGGTAACTCTCCTCCTCCTTCCCTCTCTCTCTCTCTGTCTCTCTCTTTCTCTCTCCCCATCTTTCTCTCACTGGCTGTCTCTTCCTCCTTGTCTCTTGTCTCTTCTTCTCTTTCTTCTTCCTCAGCCTCTTCCTCTTCTTCCAGTTTCTATTTTTTTTTCCACATCCTATTTAAATTATTCCCTCCTGTTCCTTTTTTTTTCTTTTTTCTTTTCCTTAATTCTCCTCCTCTTCCTCCTCCTCCTCCTACTCTTGCATACTGTATCGTCACCTTTATAAGCAGCCTTGTTAGTTTTTTCTCCTTTTTTGAAAATATAAAAATAAAATAAAAAATGACGCCGCACACATGAACACCTTTGTCAATTTGTTGCTACCATAGACGCCCTTACCATGCCTTTACCCTCATCAACCAACTAACTGCCCCGTCACTTTCTCTACTTTTGGGGGAATCTAAAAAAAACCTACCTCATTCTCGAAGTTGGCTGCTGGTGCTGTAGGCAGAAAAGTTATGAGATGCAATTTTAAAACACTCACCCAAGAATGACTGAGGCCTTCTATTTTTTTTCAACTCTATTTTTACATCTCTTTTCCTCTCACTCTTTTTTAGGTATTCGTTGTTATCTTTTTCTTCCTCTATTCACTTCTCTCGTCTTCTTCATTCCACGTATTCTTTCTGATCTTTCTCCTCCTTTATTCCTACTTTTCTCTTCCTCCTATTCCTTTTTATTCTTTCTTGCCTTTTCTTCCTCCATTCTTACTTCTCCTTTCCTTTTCTTCCTCCATTCTTACTTCTCCTTTCCTTTTCTTCCTCCATTCTTACTTCTCCTTTCCTTTTCTTCCTCCATTCTTACTTCTCCTTTCCTTTTCTTCCTCCATTCTTACTTCTCCTTTCCTTTTCTTCCTCTATTCACTTCTCTCTTTCTTCCTCTATTCCTACTTTTCCCTTCCTCCTATTCCTTTTTATTCTTTCTTGCCTTTTCTTCCTTCATTCTTACTTCTCCTTTCCTTTTCTTCCTCCATTCTTACTTCTCCTTTCCTTTTCTTCCTCTATTCACTTCTCTCGTCTTTCTCATCCTACGTATTCTTTCTGATCTTTCTCTTCCTCTATTCCTACTTTTCCCTTCCTCCTATTCCTTTTTATTCTTTCTTGCCTTTTCTTCCTCCATTCTTGCTTCTCTCTTCCTCCTCTTCCTACTTACTCTGTCTCATCTTTGTCTTTTATTCTTTCTTCTCTCTTCCTCCTATTCCTTCTTCCTTTCCCCTTATTCTTACTCCCCTTTATTCTTGCTTCTCTTTATTCTTCATTCTCCTTTATTCTCTTTATTCTCCTGCTTCACCATCTCTTCCTTGCCTCCATCCTCCCTTCCATCACTCCACCTTCCCTCCACTTTCCTTCCCCCTACCCTCCACCTCCCCTTCGTTGTTCCACCTTCCCTCCACCTTCCTACGCCCTCCACTTCCCGTCACCCGCACCTCCACAACACACCATCACCTTATATTTACTAGCGACGTGAACGCGCCCAGGAACTGTTTGCACCTTTCTTACCTTGACGGGCAGGTGAGGGGGGAAGGGGTCAGGTGGCTTGCAGGTAAGAGGGGAGGAGAGGGGGAGGGGGTCAGGTGGCGCGCAGGTGAGGTGGGCGAGTCTTGTGAGCGGTGCTTGGCCTATCGTAAAGGGGGAAGGGGAGGGAGGGGGAGGGTGGAAGGGGGGTTAGGGGGGGCAGGGTGCACAGACAAACACGATGGTCTGCTCGTAGCCCATAACTTCCTTGCGTACTGAGGCAGCCCATTAGTCTGGTCTGGTTACCGCGAGGAGGACGAGGAGGAGGAGGAGGAGGAGGAGGACGAGGAGGAGGAATAATAGAAAGAGATTGAAAGGAGAGAAGGAGGAGGAGGAATATATAGTAAGAGTTAGTAATAGTAGTAGTAGTAGTAGTTGTAGTAGAAAGAGGAGGAGGGGAAGGAATAGAAAAAGAATCGAAAGGAGAGGAGTTAAAGGAGTATGCAGTAGTAATAGTAGTAGTAGTAGTAGTAGTAGTAGTAGTAGTTGTAGTAGTAGTAGTAGTAGTGGAAGGAGGAGGAGGAGGAGGAGGAAGATTAGAAGGAGAAAGAACCGAATGAAGAAAGAATTTAATAAAGGATGTGAAGAATAAAAGAATTAGAGGAGGAAGGAATAGAATAAGAAGAACCTGATGAAGAAGACAGAGAAGAAGAAACAAGAGACAGGAGGCAAGGAGGAAGAGACAGCCAGAGAGAGAGAGAGAGGAAGAGAGACAGAGAGAGAGAGAGAGAGAGGGAAGGAGGAGGGGGCAGCAAAAGGCGATTAAGACAACAAGACTGAGGGTTACCTGTACTCTCTATCACCTGTGCTATCGGTCAACATGGGCATAACTTCCTCACCCGGGCCGGCCAGATACAAGGGGCGAGGGAGGGGAGGGGGGGGGTTAGGGGGTGGGGAAGGGGTGAAGGGGTGAAACGGGGGGGTGAGGGAAGCGTGGGAATCTAGAGGCCAGGTATATGGTTAGTGTCTTTGGATTTAGGGGAATTAAATAACACAGTGGCGCGTGATTTACTGGTGCTAGAGAGAGAGAGAGGGAGAGGGAGAGGGAGGGAGTGTGTGTGTGTGTGTGTGTGTGTGTGTGTGTGTGTGTGTGTGTGTGTGTGTGTGTGTGTGTGTGTGTGTTGCAGTTACGTACTAAATCATTATCGGGGAAGAATAAAAGGCCTGCATTCTCTCCTCCTCCTCCTCCTCCTCCTCCTCACCTTCCTCCTTCTCGTCCTACTATTTCTCCTCTTCCTTCTCGCATATACATATTTCCTACCGTTTCCTTCCCATCCCCAAACCCTTCCATCTCCTCCTTCACCTCCATCTCCTCCTCCTCCTCCAATACCTCCTCCTCCTCCTCCTCCTCCCATACACATATCTCCTACCGTTCCCATACCGCCGTTAAATCTCTTCCCATCCTTAACCTATTCCATCTCCTCCTCCTCCTTCTCTTCCTCCTCCTCCACAAAAGAGTCCTCACCGCCTCCCACATCTCCCCGGCATTCCTACAAGGTCTCCCTCTTTTGTCTGGGCTCGAATACATTAGGGCGCCTCTGCCGGCGTATTATTACCTAATTTAGTCACTATTTACAAGAACAAAGTAGGGGAGGGGCGAGCCGGCCAGTAAGTCATGGGGCCGAGCCGAGCACCGCCCCCCCGGCCATAGCACACGGCTCCCTGCTCCTCCTACTCCTCAGGCTTCTATTCTTCTTCCTTCTCAGCCTTTTCTTCTTCCTTTTCCTCCTCCTCCTCTTCCTCAGGCTTCTATTCTTCTTCCTTCTCAGCCTTTTCTTCTTCCTTTTCCTCCTCCTCCTCTTCCTCAGGCTTCAATTCTTCTTCCTTTTCAGCCTT
>NC_066560.1:3975987-3993487 GCF_024679095.1 Eriocheir sinensis
CAGCCTGTCCTCGTAAGGCAAGTTTCTCACCCCCTGAATCATCTTTGTCATCCTCCTCTGTACAGATTCTAACATCTTGAGGAAGGGAGGAAAGGGGAAGGAAGGAGGTGAGAGAAGGGATGGGAAGGGAAGGGGAAGGGAAGGGAAAGAAAGGGAAGGGAGGACAAGGCAAGGGAAGGGGAGGAGGAATGAGGAAGGGAAGGGAGGAGGGGAGGGGAGTGGAGGGGAGGGGAGGACGCATCACCTCTTCGGAACCCCTGGGAAAAAAGGATTCACTTCTCTTCCTCCATATTCATGTGGTGACCTAAGGGAGTCGCTGTAGGCCCTCCCTCCCCCCCTCTCTCCCTCCCGTGGCGAAGGGTTGGAATGCCGGCGGGAGGAGGAGGACGAGGAGGAGGAGCCGGGAAGATGAACTGGATACAAAAAGGAGTAAAATGTAAACCCAAAACTAATAGGAAGCGCCGCTGGGAGGAAAATGGAATGTGCTCGGGGAAAAAAGAGGAGAAAAATGCACGCGGGAGGGAGGGAAAAAATATGTTAAGAATGTATATTAGTATTACCTGAATCTCTCTGGGGAAATATATATGTGTGTGTGTGTGGAGGCTTTCTTTTTACTAATTAGTGGCGCCGGTGGGAAGGTTGTGGAATGCGCGAAGGGAAATAAACGAAAAATTAAATCATAGGGGAAAAGATATATGGGGAAAATTTATGTTCACGTATCTATATCTATCTATCTATCTATCTATCTATCTATCTATTTATCTGTATACGTATAGATAGATAGATATAGATAGATAAATCAAACCCCAGTAGACTATCCATTGCTAGTCCACTTATTTTTTTTAACAAAGGAGACAGCTCAAGGGCACAAAAAAAGGAAACAATAATAAAAAAAGCCCGCTACTCGCTGCTCCTATAAAAAGAATCAAAAGAGGTGGTTACTTATTAGTCACTACGCTAAGGCTTCCTTATAACGCAATACAACAAGATTCTATCGTTCTTTATTCAGTGTTTTAAAGAGAACGAGTTAAGATTCTGCAGTATATACAAACGTCTGTCTCAACGTTCTTCACCTCCCTCTTTCTGATGTTAGTGTACTCCATCCCGCTCCAGTAAACGTTCATCTCCTCGCCTGGTTGACCGTCTGGTGTAACTATACTTCATACTGCTCCGGCAAAGGTTCTGATTTCATTCCTCCGCCGGGTTCTTCGTCTCATGTTAGTCCAGCAAAGGTTCTGGTTTAATCCCTCCACCTGGATCTCCATATGAGGTTAGTGTACTTCACCCTGCTCCTGTAAAGCTTCTAATTTCATCTCTCTACGTGGTTCTTTATCGGCCTTGACTTTAACAATTCCAAGGTTGGCACTATTGCTTTGACAGTCCATTAGTTATTATCAGTCCTCCTTTTATGCTCCTAAATCGTTTTTAACTTAAGCCCCAACCTTCGCCTGTTCCCTGATTCACTGTGCGCTCCTTCAATATAATTATGACCTGTCTTAGTCAACTCTTGTATTCCTAATCACTTTTAATCCTTCCCTTCTCATGCGTTGTCCTCCCTTCTCTTTCTCCCCCTTCCCTTCCACTCCCCTTCCCCTCCCTTCTCTCACCTCCTTCCTTCCCTTATCTTGCCTTGTCCTCCCTTCCCTTTCTTCCCCTTCCCTTCCACTCCCCTTCCCCTCCCTTCTCTCACCTCCTTCCTCCCCCTTCCATTCCCCCATTCCTCCTCCCCTTCTCTTCCCTTGTCCTCCCTTCCCTTCCCCTCCCCTTCCACCACCTTCTCACACCTCCTTCCTTCCCAACCATCGTCTGTTTCATCATGCACAGTGCGCGCCTCCAAAATTGCCATGTCCTGTCATCGTCAACTCTACTATTACTA
Organism: Eriocheir sinensis; assembly: GCF_024679095.1. NCBI lineage: Eukaryota > Metazoa > Arthropoda > Malacostraca > Decapoda > Varunidae > Eriocheir > Eriocheir sinensis. Next base: position 3,977,864 of record NC_066560.1, read on the forward strand.
ATCGCTTTTAACCTTTCCTCTTAACCTTCGTCTGTTCCCTAATCCCCGGTGCACGCTCCCAATATTGTTTCTTAGTTGTCCATCTATTAATATCAGTTCTACGCATGGAATGTCTTGTCTTAGTCAACTTATACATATTCCTAATCTTTTTTACTCTATCGTCTCAACCTCTGTATGTTTCCCGCTACACGATGCGCGCTGCCAATATTGTCTTGACCTGTCTTAGCCAACTCTTATGTTCCTAATCTCTCTTACCAATCCTCTCAACTTTCCTCTGTTCCCTGATCCATGATGCGCGCCACCAAGATTGCTATGTCCTATCCTAGTCACCCCTTATATATTCGTAATCATATTTAACCTGTCCCACCCTTGGTCTGTTCCCTGGTCCACGGTGCTCAGGCTGGTATTGTCAGATGCTCCCACCCCTCACACCAACTATTTCAAAAGGCCAAAGAGGAGATTAATCGAGTTCTAATGAGTGTTCTTTTAGGTTCACGGTACAGAAGAAGGCTCAGACTACCACCAGGGCTATAAAAGTACCCCTGAAAATGCCCTAAACTCCCACGATAGACTAGTAAATTACGTGTTCTTGGGCGCAGAAATGTTTAAAAATATGGCCCTCGCTCCCAATATTGTTATGTAAATGCCCCGCCTCTAATGTATGGGTCGGCTCATCATATTACAACAACAGCCGCCCGCCGTCCACCTTTGTTGTCCGGGGATCGGCTACCGGGCCCGCAGCCAATTACCGGACCGCCAATGAACAGGTAAAGGTGAAAACTAACCACGTGAGGAAGAGAGAAGAATGCTGAGGAGGCTTACATACCTGGCCTGAATCTCTCTCTCTCTCTCTCTCTCTCTCTCTCTCTCTCTCTCGGTCTCTCGCTCTCTCTCTCTCTCTCTCTCTCTCTCTCTCTCTCTCTCTCTCTCTCTCTCTCTCTCTCTCTCTCTCTCTCTCTCTCTCTCTCGGGGCGGGGCGGGGCGTGGGGCAAGGGTCACTAATGAATATATTACCATTCATTACTCCCAGCGACACTCCTTCTCCTCCTCCTCCTCCTCCTCCTCCTCCATTCATTACTCCGCCGCGACACCGGTAAAGCACTTCAATGAACGTCCCATCACTCCTCCTCCTGCTTATCTTCTTTCTTCTCTTCTTCCTCCTCCTCCTCCTCATCTTCCTCTTCCTTTTCTTCTTCCTATACCTGTTCCTTCTCTTCTCTCTATACCTCTTCCTTCTCTTCTTCCTCCTCTTCACTCTCTTCCTCATCCTCATCTTCCTCCTCCTTTTCTTCTTCCTATACCTGTTCATTCTCTTCTCTCTATACCTCTTCCTTCTCTTCTTCCTCCTCTTCCCTCTCTTCCTCCTCTTCCTCCTTCTTCCATTCTTCCCAACGACTTCAGACTTTTAAGATCAGCTTCAGATCCTTTCTAGCTTGTCTTAATCTGTCTTTTCGCTGTCCTTTTGTTTTGTTTTCTTGTTTGTTCTTATACTGAGCGTTGTTTTGCAGATTCTTTTATATTTGTCTTAAGATTTATTTCTGTGTTAAGGGTAGCGTGTTGTGGATACTCATTTCATTAATTGTTTCTCTTAATAATAACTGAGGGGCGTTTTATAGATCTTCTTTGCCGGTTAATTATTTTCATCATATTATTTTGTTTCTTTATTTGTATAACGACTGAGCGGCGTTTTATAGATAGTCTTGTGTTTTTATTTGTGGTTTCGAGTTGTCTCCTTCGCCCAGAAAAATAATTAATCCATTTTTCTTTCTGTTTACAGGTGAATATACTGTGTTGTTACTTCCTTATCTTTCTTCTTCTTCTGCCTTCTGTCTGCCTCACCGTCTCTCCCGTTTTCTTTACTTCTCTCCTCCCTGTCCCTTCCTTATCTTCCTCCTTCTGTCCTTTTTTGTCTCCTTCACCGTTTCTTCTTCCGTTTTCTTTCCTTCTCTCCTCCCTGTCCCTTCCCTATCTTCCTTCTTCTGTCCTTTTTTGTCTTCCTCACCGTCTCTCCTTCCGTTTTCTTTCCTTCTCTCCTCCCTGTCCCTTCCTTATCTTCCTCCTTCTGTCCTTTTTTGTCTCCCTCACCGTCTCTCCCGTTTTCTTTCCTTCTCTACTCCCTGTCCCTTCCTTATCTTCCTCCTTCTGTCCTTTTTTGTCTCCTTCACCGTCTCTCCCGTTTTCTTTCCTTCTCTCCTCCCTGTCCCTTCCTTATCTTCCTCCTTCTGTCCTTTTCTGTCTCCCTCACCGTCTCTCCTCCCGTTTACTTTCCTTCTCTCCTCCCTGTCCCTCCCTTATCTTTCCCCTTCTTCTGTCTCCCTTCCCATCTTTCCTCCCCTTTTCTCTCCTCCTCATCTCCCTGTTCCTCCCTTATCTTTCCCCTTCTTCTGTCTCCCTTCCCATCTTTCCTCCCCTTTTCTCTCCTCCTCATCTCCCTGTTCCTCCCTTATCTTTCCCCTTCTTCTGTCTCCCTTCCCATCTTTCCTCCCCTTTTCTCTCCTCCTCTGCTCCCTGTCCCTTCCTTATCTTTCCCTCCCCCTTTTATCTCCTCTCTTCTCTCGTTCCCTTTTTCCTTATCTTCCCCCTTCTTCTGTTTCCCTCACCCTCTCTACCTCCCTTTTTATCTCCTTCTCTGCTCCAAGACCCCCCCTCATCTGTCCCTTTCTCAGTCCCTCACCCTTTCTCCCATTTCTTTTCTCTCCTCTCCTCCCTCTGCCTCCCTTTTCTTACCTCCTCTTCTTCCTCTCCCTCTTTCACCTTCCTTCTCCCCTCGTTATCTTCCTTCCTTTCTTCGTCTCCCTCCCTCTCCTCTTCTTTTTCATGCTTCCCCCTTTTCTCTCCTCTTCCTCCCACTTTTATTCCTCTCCCTTCATCTCCCTCCCTCCGCCTTCCACTCTACGCTTCCTGGACAAGTGGCGTTGACAGGTCTTTCCGTGGGTGAGTGTTGTTGTTGTTGCTGTTGTTGTTGTTGTTGTTTATTTATTTATTTAGTATTATTTTTTTTTATTATCTACTTTCACAGAATTCAAAATATGGAAAAAAAATGAAGAATGGTAAAGCCCCAGAGAGAGAGAGAGAGAGAGAGAGAGAGAGAGTGTTAGCATCGGTAGGAAAATCTGTGTGAAGGAGGAGGAGGATTTGTTTGTGTTAGGGAGAAGTGTTATCTACCTCCTCCTCCTCCTCCTCCTCCTCCTCCTCTTGTTATCTCCTCTGTTTGTCGTAACTCAGGCGACGAGGCCGAGTTAACAGGGAGAAGATGAGGAGAAAAAAAGAGGAGGAGGAGGAGGAGAAGGAGGAGGAGGAGGAGGAGGAGGAGGAGGAGGAGGAGGAGGAAGGATGCCATATATGGAAGAGAATGTATGTTTGTGTGAGTGTTTCTGTTCGCGTGTATTTATTTGAGAGAGAGAGAGAGAGAGAGAGAGAGAGAGAGAGAGATGGAAAGAGGGGGGGGGGGAGGGGGGGGCAGCAAACTCACCCTATCTTTCAGTAGTCAAGGACTTGAAACTGTCTTCCTCCCCTTTCCTTCCTCCTCCTCCTCCTGCTCCTCCTCCATTACACCACTTATGTACACTGTCACCAGCATAAACAATCTTAGCTACTACTACTACTGCTACTACTACTACTACTACTACTACTACTACTACTATTTCTATTACTAGTGCCACTACGATTACTACTACTTCTACTACTGCGGTGGCTGAGCGGTTAGAGTGCGGGCGCGGCGTTCAGGAGGACATGGGTTCGCGTCCCGCCCGCCGCCACAAGCTAGGATTTTTCAGGCACCGCCGAGTGGCCTAACTAAGACTACCCACATGCTGTCCTGAAGACCACTGTCAACCCGGACTCTAGATTCTCTCTATAAAGTGAGGACCAAAGATGAGCTTCGGGGGGCAGCATGAGCCAAGCAAGATGGCGCCATTATTGGCAGTTGCCGGCACCATAACGAGCTGGGGCCGACCACCAGGCCCCATTAGGAAAGCCTACCGACGCCATAGGCAGAATATAAAAAAAAAAAAAAAAAATTATCTACTACTACTACTACTACTATTACTACTGCTATCACCGTTACCACCACAACTACTACTACAACTTCTCTTATCACCACTCCATTACCACCAACAGCACCATACATTACTCTCTCTCTCTCTCTCTCTCTCTCTCTCTCTCTCTCTCTCTCTCTCTCTCTCTCTCTCTCTCTCTCTCTCTCTCTCTCTCTCTCTCTCTCTCTCTCTCTCTCTCTCTCTCTCTCTCTCTCCCCATAGACACGTCCCCGTCCCCTCTTCAAAGCATTCACGAGAGGCCTAAAGCAGAAGGAAGGCCTAAGAGGGGGAGAAGGCGGGGGAAGGGGGAGTCAGAGGTCATGGGTCAGGTGCGGCGTGACCAGTGCCTTCAGGGTCACCTCCGCCAGGCTCTGGGGGCGTGGGAGGTGAAGGACGGAGGAGGGAAGGAGACAAGGAGGGAAGGATGCTGGGTAGGATAAGAAGATGAAAGGCAGTAAGGTGGAGGAAGGGAGATGGATAAAGGGAGAACGGCAATAAGGGAGACTTTTAGGAGAGGGAGTGAATAAGGGATTAAGGAGTTTGTGTAGGATATGGATTAGGAGATGTAAGAGAGGCAGAGTAGGATACCAAGGATGTGATGAAATTAAGGAGGATGAGATGAGGTCAGAAAGGTGGATTCAAGGAGAGGGTGTGGGAGATGGAAGGATGGAGAGAGAGAGAGAGAGAGAGAGAGAGAAAATGAAAGAAGGGCAGTGTAAGAATTGAAAGAAGAGGGTGAGATGAAAGTTGTGAAGGGATGAAAGGGGAGAGTCAGTGAGGAGGTAACCAGGAGGAATAAGAATAAGGTGGCGTAAAACTTAAAGCTATGTCGATGTCTAATTTTAGTCTGCAATGTTGAGCTACAGGGTGACAGTGTGTGACTTGTATTACCCCCCTTCCCCTCTCCCCCACACCCCTCCCCCACACCCCTCCCCCATACACCTTCCTCCACATCCCCTCCTCCACATCCCTTCCCCCACACCCTTCTTCCACACACCCCTTCCTCCCACATCCCTTCCCCCACACCCCTTCCCCCTACATCCCTTCCTCCACACCCTTCCCCCCACACACCTTCCTCCACACCCCTCCCTCACACATCCCTTCCCTCACACCCTTCTTCCACACACCCCTTCCTCCCACATCCCTCCCCACATCCCTTCCTCATCACCCCTCGCGAACATCCCTTCCTCCCCACCCCTCCCTCACACATCCCTTCCTCCACACCCTTCTTCCACACACCCCTTCCTCCCACATCCCTTCCCCCACACCCCTTCCCCCTACATCCCTTCCTCCACACCCCTCCCCCACATCCCTTCCTCATCACCCCTCCCCAACATCCCTTCCTCCACACCCCTCCCTCACACAACCCTTCCCCACCCCTTCCCCCACATCCTTCCTCCACATCCCTCCCCACATCCTTCCTCATCACCCCTTCCTCCCACATCCCTTCCCCCATACACCTTCCCCCACATTCCTCTCCCCATCCCTTCCCCTCCACCTCCCCACATCCCTTCCCCCACCTCTTCCACACACCCCTTCCTCCCACCCCTCCCCGGCACCCCTTCCCACCCGCAACCATCTCCCCAACACCCCTCTCCCCTACACCCCTCTTCCAAACACCCCTTCCTCACACCCATACCCCCCACACACCTTCCCCCTCCTTATCAAATTTGTTTATCAGGCTCTCTTATTAACTATTCTTATGTCATTGCATATATTGAAAAAAAAAATATATATAATAATTAAATCTAAAGAGAATATAGATAAATAGAAAAGTATGCCCCTAAAATATCCACTTCCTCCTCCTCCTCCTTCTCCCGTCTTCCGCGTCCCAGCCTCCCTCACCTGTCCGGGCCGGTAATTACAGGGCTCGTCATCCCCGCCCCGCCCGTCCTCCCGTCACCGCGCTGTGTTGTGTTGTCACGGGAGGAGGAAACACTGATGAAGCAATTTGAGGTGAGCCGGGCCATTAGCGGCGTAATTGAAGGGACGGTGATCTGTTTGAGGAGTAATTAGAGGAGTAAAACGTTAACTAATGACACTGTTTTATGTTACTGGCGACGAGTGTGTTCCGGGAGGGCTGGAATGGATTTAAAGTTATGTCACTCTGTATTTTAAGGTAATTCTAAGGTGTTCAGGGTGTTGGGAAATGATCAGAGGAGTAAAACGTTAACTTAGGACGCTGTTTTATGTGGTTGGCGATGAGGGTGTTGCGGGGAAGCTGGAATGGATTTTAAGTTGTCACTGTCTTTTAAGGTAATTCTAAGGTGTTCAGGGTGTTGGGGAATAATCAGAGGAGTAAAACGTTAACTAAGGGCGCTGTTTTATGTGGTTGGCGATGAGGATGTAGCGGGAAAGCTGGAGGGGATTTTAAGCTACCTTGTTTGGTCTTTTAAGGTAATTCTAAGGTGTTCAAGGTGTTGGGAAATAATCAGAGGAGTAAAACGTTAACTAATGACGCTGTTTTATGTAAGTGACGATGAGTTTGTTGTTAGGAAGTCTGAATGAATTTGACGTTGTTTTGTATGGAAAGTAGGAAGAAGAGAAGGAAGCAAACGAGGAAGGAGGGAGGAAGGAGGAGGAAGGAGGAGGAAGGGAGGGAATATAAGAGCAAAACTAACTAATAACGCTGTTTTATGTTAGTGACGATGAGTTTGTTGTGAGGAAGTTTGAATGAATTAAAAGTTGAGATGTTTTGTATGGAAAGTAGGAAGAAGGGAAGGAAGCAAATGAGGAAGAAGGGAGGAAGGAGGAAGGGAGGGAATATAAAAGCAAAACTTGAATTAATGACGCTGTTTTATGAAGTGACGATGAGTTTGTTGTGAGGAAGTTTGAACGAATTAGAAGTTGAGATGTTTTGTATGGAAAGTAGGAAGAAGGGAAGGAAACAAACGAGGAAGGAGGGAGGAAGGAGGAGGAAGGGAGGGAATATAAGAGCAAAACTTTAACTAATGACGCTGTTTTATGTAAGTGACGATGAGTTTGTTGTGAGGAAGTTTGAACGAATTAGAAGTCAAGATGTTTTGTATGGAAAGTAGGAAGAAAGGAAGGAAGCAAACGAGGAAGGAGGGAGGGAGGAGGAGGAAGGGAGGGAAGACAAGGGGAAGAAGCGGGAGGGAGTTTCCGTGTCTCACCTCATGGTAGAATGCACGACTTTTTCACTTCTACCGCTAAGCTCTACGGGTTGTCATTACATAAGTGAGTAGAAGAGTAATGTGTTAACTAATGACTTGTGTATGGAGTTGACGATGAGTTTGTTGCGAGAAAAAAAAAACTGATATGCAATGAAAGATGTTCTGTGTGGAAGGTAATTCTGGGCCAGTATGTGCTTTTAGAGAAGTAATTAGATGAGTAAAATGTTAACTAATCACTGTTTTATGTAATAGAGGATGGATTTGCAGTGATAAAGATTGAATGAATTGAAAGTGAAGTGTATAAAGTGACGGTGTGCTAATAGATAAGTAATTAGGGTAAAATGTTAACCGACACCTGGTTTATGTAGCTAACAATAATCATGCTGCGAGAAAACTTGAAAGAGTATTAAAAGAAGATGTTCCTCCTGAAAATTACTATAAATCGATCTCTTCAGTGAAATAAAAAATTAGGAAAGGGAGGATGAAGCGAGTTATCAAGATCTATTCTGCCTGGAAAGTAACTTGAAGTAGAGCTGTTCCATGAAAATAAAATAGAAGATAATGGAAGAAAAAATAAAATAATAATAGAAGAGAAGAAGAGAAGAGAAGTTGAAGCAGTTTTTTTTCCAGGTCGATGAGCCAAAATTATTAAGAGGATCGTAAACTCCGATGACTGTTGCTCGGCCTCTTTACATCGACGGTAAACTCTTTTTTTCTTATCTTCGCAACGTCTAACGAAATGGTGTTACGCTTTGCCACTAAACAAAGGGGGGAAAGTAATGTTACGAAGCTATACACTTACGTAAGAGAGAGAGAGAGAGAGAGAGAGAAAAGACAATTACTTAGGTGGATTACACTGAGGAAAAAAAAATCATTGTCTCCCACCTTGAACAAAGAAGAGGAAGGGAAGGAAGAGGAGGAGGAGGAAAAGGAGAAAAAAAAGAGGAAGAGAAAAATCGATAAAGGAGGGTAGAAGAAAAACGAAGACAAAGCAGAGAGAGAGAGAGAGAGAGCCGTGGGAACTCATCACTCCAGTATTGATACGCACATTAAGCCTGATTGGCCCATTTACCCGCTACGCCCCCCTCTCTCTCTCTCTCTCTCTCTCTCTCTCTCTCTCTCTCTCTCTCTCTCTCTCTCTCTCTCTCTCTCTCTCTCTCTCTCTCTCTCTCTCTCTCTCTCTCTCTCTCTCTCTCTCTCTCTCTCTCTCTCTCTCTCTCTCTCATCCTCTTTTCATTGATACTGTTTCTTCCTTTGTTTCATCATACCTTCCTTCGATTCCCTCCTTCCTTCATCCTCCATTTTTTTCCCTCCATTTCTTCCTCCCTCCTTACTTCAGTCTTTCCTCCATTCCTTCCCTTCATTCCTCAATCCCTCTTAACCTCCTTCCTATCCTCCTATTCCTCATTTCTTCCTTCCCCCCTCCTTTCTCCCTTCCTTTCTACCCTTCATTACTTAATTCCCTCCTCCTCCTCCTCCTCCTTCTCTCATTCCCTTGTATACCATCCCTTCCTCCCTCCTTCCTCTTCTCCTTCTCCAACCCTACATTTCTTCCTCCCCTCCTCCTCCACCTCCTTTCCTCATTCCCTTGTATACCATCCCTTCCTCCTTCCTTCCTCTCCTCCTCCTCCAACCCTCCATTCCTTCCAAACATCTCCTCCTATCATCCTTCCCTTCACCTCTCCATCCTTACACCCCTGCCCCCCTCCTTCCCCCCCCTCCTTCTCTTCCTCCTCCCCCCCACGCCTTACACAATGGATGGGTACTAGGTTTGGGTCTTCTTCAGGGGTCCCCGCCCCCCACCACGCACCTGAAGAGGCCCCTTAATGGCTGCCCCAGGTGAGAGAGAGAGAAAAACACGTACCTTATTTCTTAATTTTCTCCTGCCGAGTAATTTGCTCCTCCATCTTCTCTCTCTCTCTCTCTCTCTCTCTCTCTCTCTCTCTCTCTCTCTCTCTCTCTCTCTCTCTCTCTCTCTCTCTCTCTCTCTCTCTCTCTCTCTCTCTCTCTCTCTCTCTCTCTCTCTCTCTCTCTCTCTCTCTCTCTCTCTCTCTCTCTCTCTCCCCCCCCCCCTCCATGCCATCATCTCTCCCTCTCTCCTTCTCCTATTTTCCCTCCATTTTCTCCATTCCTTGTTCTTTCTAACGTTTCCACAGTTCTTCCTCCTTCTCCTCCTCCTTCTCTTTCCTCCCCTCCACTTACTGCCTCTCTCTCTCGTCTCTCCCTCCCTTCTGAATTTCTCTCCCCAGAACGCCCTTCCTCCTTCTCTTTCTCCCTCCCTTTCCTCCCTCCTCCCTGCCACACCTTAATTTGCCAGCTAGGTATGCTAATGATCGGTAATGAGAGAGAGAGAGAGAGAGAGAGAGAGGAAAATAGGGAAGAAAAGAGAAAAAGAAAGAAAATGAGAGAAAGAGAGGAAAAGAAAAAAATAGAGAAATAAAGAAAAAAGAGAAAAAGAGAAAGGCAGCGAAAAAAAAAAGAAATAGGGAAAAGAGAAAAAGAGAAAGAAAAGTAAGAGAGAGAGAGAGAGAGAGAACGTTGTAACCTGACCTCGCTTCTCACAGCCCGGGTCATAACACAAGGAAACAGGTGACCGCAGGCCGTTGATTGGCCCCTCGGGAAGGTCAGAGGGTCACGTGATGTCATGTCCAGGGCAGGTCACAGGACGCGAAAATGACTGTTCCTTAAATGTAGTAGTAGTAGTAGTAGTAGTAGTAGTAGTAGTAGTTGTAGTAGTAGTAGTAGTTGTAGTTGTAGTTGTAGTAGTTGTAGTAGCAGTAGTAGTAAAAGTAGTAGGAGTTGTAGAAATAGTAGTAGTAGTAGTAGTAGTAGTAGTTTTAATAGTAGCAATAGTAGTAGTGGTAGTAGTAGTAGTAGTAGTAATAGTAGTAGTAGTAGTAGTAGTAGTAGTAGTAGTAGTAGTAGTAGTAGTAGTAGTAGTAGTAGTAGTAGTTTTAATAGTAGCAATAGTAGTAGTGGTAGTAGTAGTAGTAGTAGTAGTAATAGTAGTAGTGGTAGTGGTGATAGTACTAACTTCATATTCTTCTTCTTTACCCTGTTTCTCCTCCTCTTCTTCCTTCTTCTCCTCCTCTTCCTCCTCCTCCTCTTTTTTTTCTTCTGTTTCTGTTCTTTTGTTCTTCCTTCTCTTCCCTTTCCCTCTCCTGCTTCTCGTCCTTTTTTCCTCCTTCTCCTCCTCTTCCTCTGCCTCCTCCTCTTCTTCCTTTTCGCCCTCCTTCTCTTCTTTTTCTTCTCCTTCATTCTCCTCCTCATATCCGTGGCACCCCCCCCCCACCCACCCACACACCAGGTCATTACAACAGTCATAAGGATGTAATGTGTTTATCTGTCTGCGCCGCGCCGCCAGGACACAGCACGAGGATGTTGTGTAGCCCAGTCTAATAACCCGTGTAGCACTTAAAGTTCTTAGGTGCTGGTCACGCGCTCTGACGCAGGTTATACATCTGAGAAGTTTGAAATCCCTTAGTATTGTATTAGCTTGGTTATGGCTGTTCCCTTATAGTCGGAAAAGATTTAGATAATAAAGATATTGTATTCCTAGTTTTGTTAATGCAATGTATCATCTAAGACGCTTCAGATGAGGAATTAAGTGTGTAAAATCTTGCCTCCATCGTTCCTCCCTTCCTTCCTTTTTTTCTTTTTCCTTCCTTCCCTCCCTTTCTCACTCCTTTCCTTCCTTCCTTCCTTCCTTCCTTCCTTCCTTCCTTCCTTCCTTCTCTCCTTCGTTCCTCTCTTCCTCATTCCTCCCTGCCTTCTTTCCTCCCTCCTCCATTTCTTCCTTCTCCCTCCCTCTCTTCCTTCCTCCCTCCCTTCCTTTCACACATTCATCCATCCTTCCTTCCTTCCCTCCTAAGCCCCATCGTGTGTGTTTGTCTCAAGAACATAAAGCACCTCACCAAACAGCTGCTCCGAGGCACGCATCATGTACCCCAAAGATGCCTCCCGCGTACCCCTTAGCGTTCATGTGTACCCCAGTTTGAGTGCCCCTGCCGCAGAGAGAGAGAGAGAGAGAGAGAGAGAGAGAGAGAGAGAGAGAGAGTTAAGGAGAGAGTAAAAGTGAAACGAAATGAGAGATAAATGAGAAAAAAAAGAGGAAATATAGAAAGGCGAGAAAAGTAGATAAAAAAAGAAAAATAGATAGACATAGATAGAGATAGAGAAAGAAAGAAAAAGAGAAAGAGAAAGAAAGAGAGCGACAGACTGAGAGAAAGAGAAAGAGAGCGACAGACTGAGAGAAAGAGAAAGAGAGCGACAGACTGAGAGAAAGAGAAAGAGAGCGACAGACTGAGAGAAAGAGAAAGAGAGCGACAGACTGAGAGAAAGAGAAAGAGAGCGACAGACTGAGAGAAAGAGAAAGAGAGCGACAGACTGAGAGAAAGAGAAAGAGAGCGACAGACTGAGAGAAAGAGAAAGAGAGCGAGAGATTGAGAAAGAAAGAGATGCTGCTCCCGTCCCTCTCCTCCTTCACCTGCTCCTCACTCACGTTCCCACGGTCGCCAGGGGACAGGTGTGTGGGCCAGAAATTAACTGTGTCCACGTAATGTTTGGCCATGCCCCGAAAAGCCCCGCGTGGCCCCGAGCCCCCGGCAACGCCCGCCCCGCCGCGCCCCGCCCGCCGCCCCCCACTGGCCAATGGGGCGAGAGTGCGGAATTCCGGCAGCCAATGGGAGTGTGTGTGTGTGCCCCCCGCCCTGCCACTGGTGTTGCGGCGCAGGAAGAGGAGGAGGAGGAGGAAGAGGAGGAGGAGGAGGAGGAGGGAGGGATGGGAGGCTGGTCCTTGGCTCCCTCCGTCTCTCTCACGCCTTCCTTCCTTTCCCTCGCTCACGTCTCCTCTCTCTTCTCTCCGTGTTGAAGTGGAGGAGAGAACGGTGAAGGAGCAGCATTCTCTCTCTCTCTCTCTCTCTCTCTCTCTCTCTCTCTCTCTCTCTCTCTCTCTCTCTCTCTCTCTCTCTCTCTCTCTCTCTCTCTCTCTCTCTCTCTCTCTCTCTCTCTCTCTCTCTCTCTCTCTCTCTCTCTCTCTCTCTCTCTCTCTCTCTCTCTCTCTCTCTCTCTCTCTCTCTCTCTCTCTCTCTCTCTCTCTCTCTCTCTCTCTCTCTCTCTCTCTCTGCCCATGGTCGTGTCTCCGTTTTCTTTTCTGCTTTTCTGGAAGTGAGATTTGTGGGTGACTGCCTGGTTTGAGGGTTGTTATTATTATTATTATTATTATTATTATTATTATTATTATTATTATTATTATTATTATTATTATTATTATTATTATTATTATTATTATTATTATTATTATTATTATATTGTTATTGTTATTATTATTATTATTATTATTATTATTATTATTATTATTATTATTATTATTATTATTATTATTATTATTATTATTATTATTATTATTATTATTATTACTGTTATTATTATTATTTTTGTTATTGCTGTTGTTATTATTTTATTAGTATTGTGTTATGCATATTGTTATCGTATTTCTTATAATTATGAGTGTTTTTTTTGTATTGTGTTTCTATTGTATAAATGCATTCTTCATAATGTAAAATAGTTACAATGATAATGAAAATAAGAGAAATTAAAACAATGACAATAATAGCAATAATAATAATAACAATAATAATAATATCAAGTATAACAGAAAAAATAAGAATAGCAGTAACAACGACAACAACCACAATAACAACACTTACACCTCCCCCCTGGTCCCCTCCCCCCGGTCGCGCTCCCCGCCGCGGCCGGCCACTTGTCGCCCGCTGCGGGGGTCAAATGAGCCACTGACGCCACCCTGACCTGCCTCATGCGCCCTTTTTACGGCCCTTGTTGTGACCCTTTAGTCTCGCCCTTATGGCCCTTTGTCCGCCCTCAGCCCATACATCTGACGGTGTCGATGCCGGAGAGGGGAGGGAGGGAGGGAAGGAGGGAAGGAAGGAGAGAAGAAGGGAGGCAGGGAGGGAGAAAGAGAGGCTGGAAGGAAGGCAGGGACCGATGAAGGGTGAGGGAGGTTGGGTTAGAAGGATATAGGTATAGGAGAGAGAGAGAGAATCAAGGAGAATGCACACACACACACACACACACACACACACACACACACACACACACACACACTCGCTAATCCCGCCTCCGCACCTGACGCGCCACGAGACACGTGAACGCCGCCAGACAGGTGAACGGAGGAACGTGTTCGTGCCACCAGCGGGAGGCGGCGGCGGCGACTGGACGGGGGGGATGTGACGGGGTGGCGGCGAGAGGGGTGATATGACGGGGTGGCAGCGGGGGCGGGGGTGGTATATGTCTGGTCGGTGGCGGCGTCGGGGGCAAGCTGTGCCGGGTGTGAAAAATGCTGCCGTAATCAAGGCCTATAGACAGGTGTTCCAGTCTGTTCGGATATATGGCCTTTACAACGCCACTGCTCAACTGTTTCCCTCGAAATCTACAGCGTGTTAAGTTTTACTATATCATAAAGCAGTGCTCTTAGATCGTTTGTGATGGCACTACTCAACTTTCGTCCACCCCACTTCTCTATCCACCACAAGACCATTCATAAGCGAATTGAAAATGAAAAGATGGAGAACGTTTCAAAATTACCTTGCCCTGCAGTGAAATAATAATGGGTGTCGATGGTGATGATGATCATGATAACCCCTCCTCTGTTCGCTCAGATTAATTAACAGTTTTATGTTTAATGTAACTACAAGTATCGTCACATTAAACTGTTACTAGACACAGGTAAATGTTATTGAGAACGACGATTTCAAGAACGTTGGGAAATGCCTTTGTCCTGCCGAGAACTACTAATGACTGTGACGATGATACGGTTCTTGATGACGATGATGATGGCGGGTGGCGGCGGGTGGTGGCGCGCTGTATGCGTCGCCGAGGAGGGATGAGCGCGGCCCAGAATACCTTTATGGCGGCCACAACACCGCTGAATGCCGCCGCGGACAGCTCATAACGGAGCGTCGTTCAGGCCACAAGGGGACCATTCGAGACGCTCTTTGCCGGCAGGATGAGCCGCGCCGGGGGTGGGGGGCGCCGAGGACCCTGCGGGGGGCGCCCTGGGGGACCACGGCGCCCGCCTGGACCGCTCCTCGCATGGGTAATCGGGTGAATGCAATGGATGGCCGGGTGACTGGATGGGTGAGAGAAGGATGACTGGATCGGAGGGAGGAAGGGCGTGTATATAGGTGGAGGAGAAGGAGGAGAGGAGAAAGAGGAGGAGGAGGAAGGGGAGGAGGAGGAGGTGGAAAAAGAGGGTGTATGGAGGAGGAAGAGGGAGATGGGTGGTCATGGGCGTGGAGATGTGGATGTGAGAGAAGGAAGAAGGAAGGAAGAAACGAATGAAGGGAGGCAATGAGACAGAGACGGCGGACGATAGAAAGAAAAAGGATAGAAGGGAGAGAAAATGATAGCGAGGAAGGAAAGAAAGGTGAGGGTGTGGGTGTGTGGGTGTGGGTGAAGAGAGGCAGTGAAGAAGGATAGAAGGAAGAAGAAAAGGGAAAGAAAGAGGAAAAGAAGAAGGAAAGAATAGAGAGTTGTGAAAATGGATGAAAGTGGATAGGTGTGTTAGTGTGGGTATGGTTGTGGGTGTGAGTGGGTGGGTGGTGGGGGGGCGGGGGCGTGCGTGGGTCACCCTTGAAGCGAAGGACGCGACGGTGCTCGGGCGCGGCGGGAGCTGAGGAACGTGACTAATCAAACATGGAGGAGGAGGAGGAGGAGGAGGAGGAGGAAGAGGAGAAAAACCATGAGAAGTACGAAAATTGAAAAAAAAATAACGAAAATGAAGTAGGAAGAGAAAGACGAGGAAGGGAAAGAAGAAAAGATATCCAAAAGGAGAAAAGGTAGAGAGGGCAGGAGAGAGGAGAAGGGAAAGAAAAGACGAGAGAAGAGGAGAGAGAAGAGAAAGACAAAAAAAGGAAAAAAGAAAAGATATCCAAAAGGAGAAAAGGTAGAGGACAGGAGAGAGGAGAAGGGAGAGAAAAGGAGAGAGAAAAGGAGAGAAGCTGGAGAGAGGCAGGGGAGAGAACAGGAGAGAGGCAGAATGGAAAGAGGAAGACGGGTTAAAAAAGAGGAAGAGTAGAGGCAAAAAAAAGAGTAGAAGAGTGAAAAAAGAGGAAGGGGAGAGAACAGGAGAGAGGCAGAATGGAAAGAGGAAGAAGAGGTAAGAAAGAGGAAGAGTAGAGGCAAAAAAAAAAGTAGAGGAGTCAAATAAAGAGGCAGGGGTAGGGCAGGGGTGAGACAGGGGGGCATAGGGGGGGCTGGCTGGCACCCTTTTGACATGGGGCAGGACAAGCGTGGTAATCCCCCCTGGCAACCATTTCTGACGTGGCCTCCTTCCTCCTCCTCCTCCTCCTCCTCCTCCTGGCTCTTTTTCCTTGTCTTCTTTTTTTACTGAATTTTCACCCTTTCTTGTCTTCTTTTTTTAAGCCTTTGTACAC
>NC_066560.1:3995987-4045987 GCF_024679095.1 Eriocheir sinensis
CATCCATCATATCCCCCACCCCACCCCCCGTCTCTCTCTCTCTCTCTCTCTCTCTCTCTCTCTCTCTCTCTCTCTCTCTCTCTCTCTCTCTCTCTCTCTCTCTCTCTCTCTCTCTCTCTCTCTCTCTCTCTCTCTCTCTCTCTCTCTCTCTCGTAGGTAGGAATAAAAGAAGTGAAAAATGTTAAGAGGAAGAGAAGAAGCATTCAGACAGACAGACAAGCAGACAGATAGACACATAAACAGACAGTCAGACAAACAGACATTAAAATATAATTTTAATTTAATTTTGATTATCGCCCCATCTCACTAACATCGATTCCATGTAAAATTTTCGAACACATAATACATAAACACATAATGAATCACCTTGACACAAACAACATCCTTACTGACTCACAACACGGCTTTCGACCCAAACGCTCATGTGAATCGCAACTCATTACTACATTTCATGACATTACGAGGCTACTCGACCGACGTGACATTAAACAAATTGACACTATTGTTTTAGATTTTGCCAAAGCCTTCGACAAAGTCCCGCACAAAAGACTGACATTAAAATTGAAATACTACGGTATTTCTGGACCTATTCTTCACTGGATCACTGCATTTCTTACTAACAGGACTCGACGTGTTCTTCTTGACGGATCTTCATCTGACACTGTCCCTGTTTCTTCAGGTGTCCCACAAGGCACCGTTCTAGGCCCCCTTCTTTTCCTCCTGTACATTAACGATCTTCCACTCTCAACGCCTAACTCTTCCACTAGACTATTTGCCGACGATAGTTTGCTGTTTAGAGCAGTAAAGACTACTGACGACTGCAGACTACTACAAAAAGACTTGGACGCCCTCGAGCGGTGGGAGCGCACCTGGCAGATGCACTTCCGACCAGACAAATGCAAACTATTAAGATTTACCAGAGCTCACAACCTCATCCATCACATTTACACTCTCCATATTTCCGAACTAGAATCAGTCCACACACAGAAGTTTCTTGGTGTCCACCTCTCCACTAACCTAAAGTTCAACACTCACATAGACCACATCAGTGCCACAGCCAGCCGAACTCTGGGGTTCCTGAGGAGAAATTTACATAACTGCACACCTGACCTTAAACACATAGCTTATGACACACTTGTGAGACCAACACTGGAATACTGCTCCTCGGTGTGGGATCCTTACACACACAGAAACATTGATAGGTTAGAACAAATCAACACCAAGGCGGCTAGGCTCATTACAAACAATTACACTCGAACGCCTGGAATTACAACACGGATCAAACAACAGATAAACATGGACCCTGTTCACATACGCAGACAAGCACACAGACTTACACTTATGTACAAGATCAGAAACACTCATTGACTTTGACCCACACACATACTTACACAACGCAAACAGTCAACGTACTTGTAACACACACAACCATAAATACCAAACATACCACACAAACACTGACGCATACCAGCACTCATACTTTCCACGCACCATACGTGACTGGAACAGCCTCCCTCAACAGATTTTAGACTGCGGTACAATAGACTCATTCAGAAAACAAATACACACTCACTTGTCACCACAACACACCAACACTAACAATTACACTTGATTCACTTCCCTCCCCTGCACACTCGGCTCCCCCGTCCCCCCAACAGCCAACACAAATATGCGTGTTATGCACCTGTATGGGTGCCCTGCGCATTATATATCCAGATCCAGGTCCATATAACTGGAGCGGCAGAGAATTACAGACAGACAGACAGAAAACAAATTGATAGACAGACATGTAGACAGACAGACAGGCAGACAGACAGATAAACGGAAAGATAGACAGACAGACAGACAAAAAAAAAAAGCCAGGTTAATGAAGTAGAAAATTTGTTTGTAGATATCCCCCCCTCCCACCCCTTCTTGACCTCCCCCCACCCCCCTTATACTGACCTCTCACCTTACCTACAGAACAGCCCTTTCCCTTCACCCTCCCCATTGCCTTACCTTCCTCCCCTTCTTTTCCCTACAAACCACTCTCTCTTCCTCCCCCTTCCCCTCCAGTTCATTTTTTGTTCATCCTCTTCCTCCCCCTCATTTTCTTTCCTCCTCTCCCCTCCTCCCCTTCCCTTCCCTTCCTTTCCTCAAACCTCTCCCTTTCACCCTCTCCTCTGCTTTTTTCTCGTTTCTCCCATCCCCTTCATTTCCTCATTCCCCTTCCATTCCTCCCCTTCATTTTCCCTTTATCACTCCCCTCCCCGTTACCTTCATTTCCCTCCCCTTCTTTCCCCTTCCACTCCTTTCACTCCTCTTCATTCCCTCTTCTTTTCCCATTTCCTTAATTTTTTCAACTTGCTTTTATTTCTATTTATCTTCACTTTCCCTTCACCTTCTACCTAACCTTCCTTCCTTTCTTTCCCTTATCTTGGTTCCTGCTTCGTTCACCCCCCTCACTTTTTCTCATCTCTTTCTATTCATCCCTTTCATTTCACTTCATCCCTCCCCTTACCTACCCCCCTTTTCCTCCCTTTCCATTTCCCAAACCCCTCCCTTCCATTCCCTCCCCTTCCCCTTATTTCCCGTTTCTTCCATTCGCTTCATTTATTATTCATCCTGTTTCCATTTACTTCTCCCTTCCTTCCTTCCTTCCTCCCATCCTTCCTTCCTTTCCTCCTTCCTTCCTTCCATCCTTCCTTCCTTCCTTCCTTTCTTCCTTCCCCTTTCCTTCAATCATGTCTTTGTCTCATTCCCATCTTTAGTTTCGGCTTCCTTAATTCTCTCCATCCTTAACCCTTTCGCCTTCTGCTTCTCCTTTTCCACTTCCTCCTCTTCCTCCTTCTTCTATCCTTCACTTGGCTGTTGTTGTTTTTTCTTCTTCTAAACATTCCTCGTATTTTTTTCTCCTACCTAGATGTTAGTTTTTTTGTGTGTTTGTGTTTATTTTGTGTATTTATTTTTATCTACCTATCTATATCTATCTATCTATCTATCTTTCCCTCGGTCTGTCTGTCATTTTCTCTCTCTCTCTCTCTCTCTCTCTCTCTCTCTCTCTCTCTCTCTCTCTCTCTCTCTCTCTCTCTCTCTCTCTCTCTCTCTCTCTCTCTCTCTCTCTCTCTCTCTCTCTCTCTCTCTCTCTCTCTCTCTCTCTCTCTCTCTCTCTCTCTCTCTCTGTGTGTGTGTGTGTGTGTGTGTGTGTGTGTGTGTGTGTTTGTAGTGATCATTAGCATGTCACCACAGCATCAGGGAGTCAACAGAGCGGCCACTTTCATCTCCCTTCCTCCTCCTCCTCCTCCTCCTCCTCCTCCTCCTCCTCCTCCTCCTCCTCCTCCTTCTCCTCCTCTTTATCCTCCCCCTACTCCTACACGTCTGCCTCTCTGTCTCTCTGTCATGGCACTTCGCTCATGACTTCTTTCTCCTCCTCCTCCTCCTCCTCCTCCTCCTCCTCCTCCTCCTCCTCGTCCTCCTCCTCCTCCGAAATATGCGTTCTTGCTTAACGGATCTGTTGGACTTCTGCCAATTGGTATGTATGAAAACTGGGATGGTCACATCCCAGGAGATGTCATACTCAATGGTAAGACCTCACCTCTAGTATGCAGTGCAGTTCTGGTCCCCTAATTACGGGAAAGATATTAAATTATTGGACAGAATTCAGCGACGCGCTACGAAGATGATTCCATCCTTGAGGGCCCTGGCGAACGACAAAAGCGACTCAACCTCTTTTCGCTGGAAAAGAAACGCTTACTAAGGGATATGATTCAGGTCTTCAAGTGCCTAAAGAACTTCAGTAACGTCGACCACTCCAAGTTGTTTGAGCTACAAACCAACTCAAGAACCAAAAACAATGGTCTACCTATCCAAGCGAGGCGATGCAATACAGACATTAGTAGGAGTTTCTTCCCCAACCGAGTCATACGCCATTGGAACAACCTCCCGGCTGAAACAGTAAGTACCGACACCATCAGCTCTTCCAAAAATCGCATCGAGCGTTACTTCGTGACAACAGGAGTAAACTGAACATACGTACCGAAGTGAAGTGTTTGATCTGCTCTACAGGCACGCAGTGACTGTCAGGTAGACCACGGCTCTGGAGCAGACAGCCTCGTAATGAGCCAATAGGCTTCCTGTTGCCTGTCTTTCCATGTTTCCATGTTTCCTCCTGCTTCTCTTCCTTCTCCGCCTCCGCCTCCTCCGCCTCCTCCTCCTCCACCTCCTCCTCCTCCTCCTCCTCCTCCTTCTCCTCCTCCTCCTCCTCCTCCTCCTCCTCCTCCTCCTGATTGTCTATTTTCCTTGCCTTGCTTAACATTTCATTTCATATGTATCTTGATGTTTAAATAAGAGAGAGAGAGAGAGAGAGAGAGAGAGAGAGAGAGAGAGAGAGAGAGAGAGAGAGAGAGAGAGGTAATTAGGGTGGCAGGGAGAGCGTGGAGGGAATGAGAAGGCAAATTACGATTGATAGCTGAGTCAACGGAGCGTTCGGCGCGGCGGAAACGACACTTACCTCGGCCTTTTTTGTCTGTTTGTCCGGCTCTCGGTATGTCTGTGTTTGATTACCTGGCCCTTTGTGTGTGTGTGTGTGTGTGTGTGTGTGTGTGTGTGTGTGTGTGTGTGTCTCCCTATCGCTCTCTCTCTCTCTCTCTCTCTCTCTCTCTCTCTCTCTCTCTCTCTCTCTCTCTCTCTCTCTCTCTCTCTCTCTCTCTCTCTCTCTCTCTCTCTCTCTCTCTCTCTCTCTCTCTCTCTCTCTCTCTCTCTCTCTCCCCCCATCATCATCTTCGTCTTTTCGTTTGCCCTGATATCTGCATTTCCTGGGTTGCCACACTTAAATCTATCATCACTTTTAAGCGGCCTCGTACACGCCTACCGGCCTCTTGTAGACACCTGATGTTCTTAAGTTCTTATAATACCTGGTCGTAACGCATCGGTGCACAATCTATACAAGCCGAAGGTCCACTCATTCACACTGCATAGATCCACTCCCAAAGGCGAACTCTAATTGACGGAGGTTCTGCTTTAGTGCTGACATCGCTCTGCTCGTCTTCATACTGTACACGGCGTGGCGGCGCAGCACAGCAGGACAGCTCATCCCGTGCCCGGTGGAGGCCAGGGATGAGCCATTATAGTCCACCTTAGTAGCCGCAGAAGCCGTTTAAGAAAGTCTATGTTACAGATCCAATGTCGGTTCAGATGCTTGCGAGGTCCATTTCGTGTTTCTCCTCGTCATCAGAATGTTTTCAACCTTTGTTTCCTCATCCATGCTATTCGCCTCCTCCTCCACGTTATACACATTTTTTTCTTTTTTTACAGCTAAGGAGACAGTTCAAAGGCGTAAAGAAAAGTATAAAAAAAGCCCGCTACTTACTGCTCCTGATCATCATTATTCTCTATTCCTTCTTGCTTTCCCGCCCGATCTTTGTGTGAAGCGCCGAGCTGTGACCGCCGCACACACGGATCCCAGCACACCGATCTGGTCCTCCGTGTGTGCCCGCTGATCTATTACGGGAGGAAAGCCGCCCCCACCTTGTCCGACCCCACTACCCTTGACCCTCACGTGGGGGGGTCCGACCCCTCATCTGCGACACATGAATATGGAAGGGTGACCTCAGGAAGCCGCGGGGGGGAGTGAGGTAAGGAAGGGAGGGAGGGAGGAGGTGGGGATGGAAGGAAGGAAGGTGGGGCAAGGGAAGAGAAGGGAAGGGAAGGAAGACCAGAACGGGGAAGGGAAGAGGAGGAGAGCATAAGAGGATAGTAGATAAAGAGAAGTAAATAAAGTGGAGAAAAGAAAATTGAAGGTGTAAGAGGAGGGTGGAGGGGGAAGGGAGAAAGGGAAGTGACGAGAACGTGGAAGGGAAGTTGTTGAGGCCGAGGTCACGCGCAGTTAAATCGTGTTCCCTCAACCTTTCCTTTACTATCCCTGCTTAGCTCGTGCTGCCCCGCGGAGCTTCACTTGATCCTCCTAAAGAGTCGCTAAGTCCGTGTTGACAGCATGTGAGTGTTCTTCAGCCATTCGGCGATGGTTGAAATTTGTCAGCTTGCAGCGGGGGGTGGGGCTCCAACGTGGGTCTTTGCAACACCACGCCCTCACGCTGACCACGCACCCACAGGATCTGCAGCAACTTTAAGAAAAATTAAAGAAGAGTATTTGTTTCATTATTGAGGAGGCATCTATGAATTTACTGTACACAACTATGGTGACTGTTTTGGTTCTTTTACCCAGCTAAGTTAAGTGTATCTTCAAGACCATGACAGGCAGCAACTCGTGGCAAATATCAACAAAGAACGAACCCACTTCGCTAAATAATGAGTCGTTTCCGAGGAAGCCTGTATGACTTTATTGAGTACACGAATATGATGGCTATGTGTGTGTGTGTGTGTGTGTGTGTGTGTGTGTGGTGTGTGTGTGTGTGTGTGAGGAGGAGGAGGAGGTTCATCAGGCCATTAAATATACACAGAGGAAGAAGAGGAGGAGGAGGAGGAGGAGGAGGAGGAGGAGGAGAGAGAGAGAGAGAGAGAAGCTGGTGGGGGGTGGGGGGACGGAAGTGGCGTATAAGGGATGCCTTGGGAACATTCCAGTGTATGTGAGAGTCATCAGTAATACCGAGGGGGGGCGGGGGTGACGCGAGCCCAGTGGGGGGTGATTACTGACGACCTGGGGGGGATAGGAAGGGGGGAGGGAGGGGGGGAGTGATCAGGGATGAGAAAGGGAGGAGGAGGAGGAGGAGAGAGGGATGTGAGTGGTGATATCAGAAAGTTGGGGTGAGGGGAGTGAAGGGATGGGATATGGGGAGGAAGGTGTGGGGTGATTTCTGTGTACTAGGGTGACGGGGGAAGGTAGGAAGGGGGTGAGGAAGGGAGGCAGGGAGAGGGTGTGGTTATGCTGATGGGGGTGTTGAAGGGAGTGCCAGGAAAGGGGGAAAAGGGGAAATGGTGAGGGAGTAGGGAAGTATAGGTGAGGGAGGAAGTAGGGGACGGGGAGGAAGTTGGGAGGGAGTAGAAAAGTAAGAAATTAAGAGGAAGGAAGAGGTTGGTAGAGGAAGGTAGGGGAAGGGGGAGGAAGTTGGGAGGGAATAGAAAAGTAAGAATTTAAGAGGAAGAGGTTGGTAGAGGAAGGTAGGGGAAGGGTGAGGAAGTTGGGAGGGAATAGAAAAGTAAGAATTTAAGAGGAAGAGGTTGGTAGAGGAAGGTAGGGGAAGGGGGAGGAAGCTGGGAGGGAATAGAAAAGTAAGAATTTAAGAGGAAGAGGTTGATAGAGGAAGGTAGGGGAAGGGGGAGGAAGTTGGGAGGGAATAGAAAAGTAAGAATTTAAGAGGAAGAGGAAGGAAAAGGAAGGAAGAGGAAGATAGGGAGTGATATTTTGACCTCTCTTCCTCTTTCTTCTCCAGCTTCCCTTCCATTCTTCTGTCCCTTCCTTTCCCTTCCCTTTTTCTTCCATCTCCTTCCTCCTTCCTCCCTTTCCTACTCCACCCTACCTTCCCTTCCATCCTATCTCTTCTCTACACTTTCCTCCTTCTTATCTTCCTTCCTATTCCTTCTTCCCATCCTACCTTCCAATCCATTATATCCCTTCCATTCCCTCTCCTCCTTCCATCCTTCTCTTCCTTCCTCTCTTCTACAACGATTCCCTTCCCATTCTCTTCCATCCCTTTCATGCCCTCTCCTCTTTCCATCCTTCTCCTCCTTCCTATCTTTTTATCCTATTTCCTTCCCCTCCCCATCACTTCCATCCATATCCCATCCCCTTCCTCTTCCTTCTCTATCCTTCTTTTCCTTTCCCCTTTCCTTCTATTCCATCCTATTCCTTATCTCTCCTTCTCTCTCCCTTTTCACTTTCATCTCTTCTTTTATATTTCCTTCACTTCCTTCACATCCTTCCTCTCCCTTCCCATCCCTTCCCTCTCTTCCTTCCTCCCTTTCTCTCATATTCCCTTTCCCTTCCCATTACTTCCATCCCTATTCCTTCCTCTTGTTCTTTCTTATCTTCTCTTCTATTCCTCATATTCTCTCATTCCATCCCTTCTCTCTCCTCTTTCCTCTCTTCCCTCCTCTTCCCTTTCCACCCTTTCCCTTCCCTTTCTTCTTCCTCTTCCACTTTTTTCTCTTCCCTTCTATTTCCTCCACACACTATCTTCCATTCCATCTTATCCATCCCTTCTTCTCTCTCCTCCCATTTCTCTCGTTCCCTCCTCTCCCCTTCACCTTACCCTCCTCTCCCTTCCCTTCCATCTCCTTCCTCTCTTCCTCTTTCATCTCCTGCTTCCTATTCCCTCTCCACTTCCATTCCATCCTATCCCTTCCCTCTCCTCCCCCCCCCCTCCGCACGGCCCGGTAAATCAAGTGTCCCCAGCTCCCCCCGCCCCCCGCCGCCCCCCGCCGCGTGCCCCGGGCCGCGCCTTGTTCCCCGGGTAGCCTCCACCTTGTCATTTGTGCGGGGGCTTTGTGCGGCCCTGAGATGGATGACCCGCCCTGATCCACATCCTCTAGACCTCACCCCCTCCTTACTCTGCTGCCTCCCCTTGTCTCCCTTCTCTGCCTCCACTCTCCCTTGCTCTACCTCTCTCTCCACCATTCCTTCCTCCACTCTCCCTTGCTCTACCTCTCTCTCCACCATTCCTTCCTCCACTCTCCCTTGCTCTACCTCTCTCTCCATCATTCGTTCATCCACTCCCTTGCTCTACCTCTCTCTCCACCATTCCTTCCTCCACTCTCCCTTTCTCTACCTCTCTCTCCATCATTCGTTCATCCACTCTCCCTTACCGCCTACTTCTACCTCTACCTCCCTCTCTCCCTCCCTTCCTTTCTCCCCCACCCCCCTTGTTCTCTTGTATGTCTCCCTTTTCCTTCCTCAACTCTCCCGTACCCATCTTTCTCTACCTCAATCTCCCTCATTTTTCTACCACTCTCCCTTAACCCTCTTTGCTGTGCTGTCTCCCCCTGTCTTCCTTCTCCATCATCCACTCTCCCTTACCTTCCCCTTGCCCTGTTTCCTTCCTCTCCCTCCATTCCCTTCTCCACTCTCCCTCCCTCCCTCTTCCACACAGATCCACATCCTCTCGGCCTTACCTTACCCCCCCCCTCTTGCTTCGTCTGTCTCCCTTACTCCCCTCCCTTCACTCTCCCTTACTCTTACTCAACTCTGCTACTATTCTACCCTTAACTTTAATCTCCCTTACTCTATCTTTCCTCTACCTCTCTATCCCTTCTCCCTTCTCCCACTCTCCCTCTTTCCACATACACATACATAAAGAGATAAATAGATAGATATATAGATAGATAGTTAGTTTGTTACGTAGGTGGTTGCTTGGTTAGTTAGTTAGATAGATAGAGCCAGGTAGACAGACAGATAGATAAATAGGTATAGATAGATAGAGACAGACATGAATAGACAGATTAATAGAAATAGAGATAGATACATTGAGGGAGAACGTGAAAGGAGAGGAAGATTAAGAGACAGAGAATAGAGATAGAGATTCAGATAGATAGATAGACAGATAAATAGATAGATAGAGAGATGGGTAGATAAATAGGAGAGAGAGAGAGAGAGAGAGAGAGAGTGGTATGCGTGCGTCGCCCTCGTCCTCCTCGGGTCTCCTGCGGCGGCGGCGAGGACGACACAAGGATGCTGACGGGGGTCCTACACGGCTGGTGACTCCTCCTCCTCCTCCTCCTCCACGTCCTCCTCCTCTTTGTCCTTGTTTTCGTTTCCTGTCCTCGTCTGTTTACTTATCGTCATCGTCCTCCTTTTTCCTCCTCCTCCTCCTCCTCCTCTTCCTCCTCCTCCCCTCTCTTCTCTTCCTTCTTAATCATCTTCTTCCTCCCTGTTTCCTTTTCGTCCTCCTCTTCCTTGTTCTCTCTCTCTCTCTCTCTCTCTCTCTCTCTCTCTCTCTCTCTCTCTCTCTCTCTCTCTCTCTCTCTCTCTCTCTCTCTCTCTCTCTCTCTCTCTCTCTCTCTCTCTCTCTCTCTCTCTCTCTCTCTCTCTCTCTCTCTCTCTCTCTCTCTCTCTCTCTCTCTCTCTCTCTCTCTCTCACACACACACACACACACACACACACACACACACACACACAGGATTACTTTACTGTCTCTCTGTCTCTCTTTGTGTCTCTCTCCACACGCCCACGACCACTTCTGTCCTATTGTCCTCCTTTATGCCTCTGTCCTCCTGTCTTCTTATCCTCCTTTTCCTCGTTTTTCCTCCCCTTTACTTCTTTCCTTTATTTTCCTCCATATTTTCTGTCTTCCCATCTACTTATTTTTTACCACCCTCTTCTTCCCCTCCTTTTCCTTCGCCCTTTCTTCAATGCCTCTGTCCTCATTTCTTTCTTCCGTATCTTCCTTTTCTTCCCTTCTTCATTTCATTTTCCTTCATTTTTTTCCTCCTGTTTGTCCATTTATCCACGTTTTACCTTTTCTTTTCCTCCTCCTCTTCCTCTTCCTCTTCCTTCTCCCATTCTCCCTCTTCACATGCCCTCTTGTCTTCCATTATTTTCCTTCATATTCTCCTGTCTTCTCATTTTGTCTTCGTTCCGCCCCTATCTACATACCCCCTTCTGACACCTCCCGCCCACCCTCATTTTTATCTCCCTCGTCATGGCTCTCATCGCTGGATTCTCGTTCTGTCTTCCTGTCTTCCTTCCCTTCCTCCCCTTTCCACTATCCTTCTCCCCTTTTCTTTCTTTTTTTTCTTCTGTTGTTTTTCCTCCTTCACCCACCCACACTTTCATTATTTTCCTTTACCTCTTTTTCTTCACTGCCTTCTCGTTTTGTCTTCCTGTCTTCCTTCCCTTCCTCCCCTTCCCACTACCCTCCTCCCCTTTTCTTTCTTTTTCCTTCTGCTCCTTTTTCTCTTTCGTCCACTCTCACTTTCATTATTTTCCTTTACCTCTTTTTCTTCACTGCCTTCTCGTTCTGTCTTCCTGTCTTCCTTCACTTCCTCCCCTTCCCACTATCCTTCTCCCCTTTTCTTTCTTTTTTTTCTTCTGTTCCTATTTCTCCTTCGTCCACCCTCACTCTCGTTATTTTCCTTTACCTCATTTTCTTCACTGCCTTCTCGTTCTGTCTTCCTGTCTTCCTTCACTTCCTCTCCTTTTTTCTTTTTTCCTTCTGTTCCTTTTTCTCCTTCGTCCACCCTCACTTTCGTTATTTTCCTTTTCCTCTTTCTTCTTCACTGCCTTCTCGTTCTGTCTTCCTGTCTTTCTCCTTTTCCTCCCCGTCCCCCTCTATCCTTCCCTCCTCCCCGCCTGTCGTCCCCTTTCCTCTCTATCCTTCCCCCCTCTCTTCTTTGTTGTGGGCGGCGGTCCTAAAAAAAAAATAAAGAAGAATAAAGAAAAGGAAAAAAAACGTCTCGCCGTCACACAATACCAATAAACGTGTACAAGTGTTGCACAAGATCGGTTTGCCCCCCCGATGGGCTTCTTAGGGCTTCTTCGGGTCACTTTGGGCTTCCTTGGGGTTCCTGAGGCCTCTTCATTGTTGGTTAGGGTTTCCTGAGACTTCTTATGATTTCTGTGGGCTTCCTTTGACTTATGAAGGCTTTTGAGGGTTGGGTTCTGTTTCCTGGATTTTTTTCGGGTAGCGTTTGGGGCTTCTTAGGACTTCTTCGGATTCATTTGGGTTTTGTTGGGTTTCTTGAAGCTTCTGCGGGTCTCAGTGGGGCTTCCTATCATATACTCTTCCTGTCCCCGGGTGATGGTGATTTGAATTTGGATGTGGATGTGTGAGTTGCTGTATGGGGTCGTAGATATCATTTGGGCTCTAGATCTTCCTCAGGTTCTTGTGGAGTTCTTCGGGCATATTGTAGCTTCTTCGGGTGTCGTTAAGGTATCCCAGGACTTTTTAGGTTCTTTTGGGTTTTCTTTGGCTTCCTGGAACTTCTTCGGGTGTCGTTGAGGTATTCCAGGAATTTTTTAGGTTCCTTTGGGTTTTCTTTGGCCTCCTGGAACTTCGGGTTTTGTTAGAACTTCTTAGGGCTTCCTTATGTTACTTTGGGTTTCTCGGGATTCTTGTAGCCTCCCCAGTTTTCGTTGGGGCATCCTGGTGGCTCCCCGGCATATGACCACAGATGCGCCGACCTAACGAAACTTTCCAAACTTTTTCCTGGTGGTTCTTCGTGTTCCTTTCGGGTTCCTCAGACTTGTCCTGGATTCATTGGGCTTCTTCAGGCTTCATTGAGGCTTTCTGGGACTTTTTCAGGTTCCTTCAGGATTCTTTGAGCCTCCGAGGGTTTCGTTGGGGCTTCATTGGGCTTCCTCAGGCTCCTTTTGGGCTTCTTTTGACTTCATGCTATTGTTTCTTCGGATATCTTGTGAACTTCGTAGGGCTTGATCAGGTTCCTTTGGGCTTCCTTTAGCTTCTTGGGACCTCGAGTTTCGTTGTGGCTTCCTATTCCTCCTTCGGTCTTCTTTGGTCCTCCTTGGGCTTCCTGAACCTTCTTTGGGTTTTGTTGGGTTTTCTTAGGGTTTCTTCCCGTTCCTTTGGCTTCCTTGGGATTCTTGGATACTTCAGGGATACTCCGGGTTTCTTTGGGTCTTCCTCATGTTTCTTCTGGGTCTGTCGGACCATGTCGGGTTCCCATGTGTCTCTTAGGGCGTTCTGTCGGGATTTATCTGGTTCTCTCGGGCTGTGTTGGCCTCTGGTGGTCGTGCAAGGACCTCCGGCGGCCGTGCAGTGCCTTGGGTCTCCCCCGCCGGCAATATTTTAAGCGCTGCGTACAAATGGGATTATAAGTGGCGGGGGCGCTGGGTGCTGCCGCCGCTGCTGCCGGGGCGGGTGACGGAGGGGCCGGCGCAGGGACGTGTCGGCATAATCACTTCATTATTTACCGCGGCGTGGCCATGAGCCGCGCCGCCGCCGCCGCCGCCATCAGTATTCAGCGGGCATGCGGCGGCCGGGCCCGGGCAGCCATAAATCCGGGTTACACGGCGCGTTTTTCTCGTGTCACCGGCGACGCAGCGGGAACCGGCAATAACATGGGCCGGGGAGAGGGGCTGTCAGGTGCCTCCTCCCCCTCCTCCTCCTTCTCCTGTTCCTGCCCCTCTTGCTTCCTCCCTCTCCACCTCCTTCTGTCTCTACTGCTCCACCCCCACTCCTCGTATTTCTTCTGTTTCTTCCCTCCCCCTCCTCCTCCTCCTCCTCCTCCTCCTTCTCCTCAAGTCTCCACTGCTCCACGACTGCGTTCCTGTTCACCTCCGCCTGATATTCTCTCTCTCTCTCTCTCTCTCTCTCTCTCTCTCTCTCTCTCTCTCTCTCTCTCTCTCTCTCTCTCTCTCTCTCTCTCTCTCTCTCTCTCTCTCTCGAATTGATAAGTCATGGTCTTGTTGCTTTGTCACATGTTGAGAGAGAGTATTCTCATTCCTTCCTCCTCTCTACCTCTACTTTTAATCCTTTACTTTTTCCTCTTATTCCATTCCATTCCATTTTCCTCCTCCCCTTCTCTTTATTTTCATGCTTCCCTCCTTCCTTTTCTTCCGTCTCTTCTTTTCTTTATCATTTTTATCTATTTTTCTCCTCTTGCATATTCCTACTCTTGTCTTTATTGATTTGTTTCTTCATAGGTCATTTTGAATCATTCACAAAACACACACACATACACACACACACACACACACACACACACACACACTATCACATAATGCACACACATCATCATCATCATCACCACCACCGCCACCTCCATTATAAACATCACCACCACGCATCATCTCCATCTCATCATCACCACCACCACCACTACCTAAATAAACCACCTTTCACAACCCAAACCTGCCCCATCAACACCACTATCCCCACCACCACCACCACGACCACCAAAAACTCCCCCTCACTCCCACACTCACAAAAACCCGTCATTCCACCAATCCAATCTTCGAGGGCCGCAGAAGATGGCTTTTAGGAACCCCAATGGAGACTTAAGGGGCCGCCGGGAGCTGCCTTCACGAGCTACAAAGGGAAAAAATTAACCTTAGTCGCAGTGGAGATGGTATCGGCGCGCGGGACCAGCTATCGGAGGCATCGGGTCGCGCGCGGCGGGGGCTCTGTCAGTGCAAACAGTAGAAGGCGACCCAAGGCTACTGGCGACCGCGGCGACAACAGTATCATGGGACAGCATCGCGGGGCCCGGCACGAAGCTACAGGCCGCGTCGCGTTGTCACCATCTCCTCCCTGCGGGGCGCCCACGACACTGCTGCTGCTCTTACTTGTCCTCCTCCTCCTCCTCCTCCTGCTCCTCTTTTTCTTCTGGATCATTTTCGTAGCTTCTTTTTCACGGATTTTGAGGTTTTCGTAGTTGATTTCCTGTTGCATTTGGCTCTTCCTTATTCTTTACTTTTTCTTCCTCCTCTTTTTTTTCTCTCTCTACCTCTGTCTTCTATTTAGCTTCTTCATCTTGGATTTTGAGTTTTCGTAAGTTATTTTCCTTTTTGATTGTACCTACTTCTTCTTCCTCCTCCTCCTCATTCTTTTTTCCTTCTTCCTCTGCCTCCCGCTCCTCCTCCTCAGCCTCTTCTTCATCTGGGCTACTGGGGACCGCGGCGACAACAGTCCTCCTTCTCCTCCTCCTCCTCTTTCTCCTCCTCCTCCTCCTTCTCCTCCTCCTCCTCCTCCTCCTTCTCCTCCTCCTCCTCTTTTTCTTCTGGATCATTTTTCTTAGCTTCTTTTTCATGGATTTTGAGGTTTTCGTAGTTGATTTCCTGTTGCATTTTGCTCTTCCTTCTTCTTTACTTCTTCCTCCTCTTTTTCTTTTTCTTCCTGTCTTCTATTTAGCTTCTTCATCTTGGATTTTGAGTTTTCGTTAGTTATTTTCCTTTTTGATTGTACCTACTTCTTCTTCCTCCTCCTCCTCATTCTTTTTTCCTTCTTCTTCTACCTCCCGCTCCTCCTCCTCAGCCTCTTCTTCATCCTGGGCTACTTGGGACCGCGGCGACAACAGTATCATGGGACAGCATCGCGGGGCCCGGTAGGAAGCTACAGGCCGCGTCGCGTTGTCACCATATCCTCGCAGCGGGGCGCCCACGAGACTGCTTCTGCTACTCTTCTTCTTCTTCCTCTTCTTTTACCACCTTCTTTTTCTGGGTTCTTGTTCTGAGCTTCTTTTTGGGTTCTGAGGTTTTCGTGTATTTTCCCTTTTTTTTTGTCACATTATTACGTCTCCTCCTCTTCTTCCTCTTTTTTTCCTTCCTCTACGTAGTATGGCTTCTTTTCCTTAGGTTAATTTTTTTTTTCGAATATAGTTTCTTTTTTTAATTTCTGTTATTCCTCCGTCGTTTCTCATTCTTCCTCCTCCTCCACCTTCTCCTCCTCCTCCTCCTCCTCCTCAGGCTCTTCGTCATCCTGGGCTACTGGCGACAACAGTATCATGGGACAGCATCGCGGGGCCCGGCACGAAGCTACAGGCCGCGTCGCGTTGTCACCATCTCCTCGCAGCGGGGCGCCCACGAGACTGCTGCTGCTACTCTTCTTCTTCTTCTTCTTCTTCTTCTTCTTCTTCTTCTTCTTCCTCTTCTTCTTCTTCTTCTACTTCTTCTTCTTCTTCTTCTTCTTCTACTTCTTGTCTTCTTCTTCTTCTTCTTCTTCTACTTCTTCTTCTTCTTCTTCTTCTTCTTCTTCCTCCTCTTCTTCTTCCTCTTCTTTTTCCTCTTGTTTTTCCTCTTCTTCTTCTTCCTCTTCTTCTTTCTCTTCTTCTTCTTCTTTTGGCTGCCTTTCTTTAGCTTGCTTTTTACTCTTTCGTTGTTTTATTTCATTTTGCTCCTCCTCCTCCTCCTCCTCCTCCTCCTCCTCCTCCTCCTCCTCCTCCTCCTCCTCTTCTTCATCTTCGTCTTCTGCCTTCTTTTCCTTTTGCTTTCCTTTTCTTAGGCTTTTTTTCAACTTGGATTTTGACTTTTTCGGGTTTTTTTATCCGTTTTGCTTCTTTTTACTTCTCCTTTTCATTCTTTCTTCCTCCCTCTTCCTCTTCTTCTTCTGTCTTGGTTCTCTCTGTCTTTCCATTTTCTTTGATTTTTCTCTCGTTAATTTTTTTTCTAATTTCTCTTCTACACCTTCTCTCTTAATTAAATGTTTTCTCAATTATTTTTTCTCTATTTCTCTTTCTCATTCAGTTGCCATTCTTTCCCTCATTCCTCCACTATCTTACCTCATCTCACTTCCTCCTGCTCATCAGTCCTCGCCAGCCGTACACCTCCTCCTCCTCCTCCTCCTCCGCCTCCTCCTCGTGGCGGGCGGCAGGGAGTCAAACGGTCACTTTAGATGCAGAGTGGAGGCGTCCTGGGAGGTAACATAGACCGGAGGAGGAGGACGAGGAGGAGGAGGAGGAGGAGGAGGAGGAGGAGGAAGAGGAGGAGGAGGGGTCTGCAACAACCTCACTCAAATTTACGGTGTGTCATTATGGAAGGAGGTGGAAAGGGAGGGAAGGGAGGGAGGGAGAGAAGGGGGAAAGGGAGGTAGTGGAAGGAAGAAGAGAAGGAAAGGAAAGGGGGAAAGAAAAGGAAGGGAGACAGCGAGACTTGGAAAAGGGAAAGAAAAAGGAGAGGAAAGTGAAGGGAAACAAAGAAATTAATGAAAGAATGAGGAAATGGAGAAAAAACGTAATAAGAAATGGAGGAGGAAAGGAAGAGAGAGAACACAGGTATGGAAGGAGAGAAGCGGAGAAAGAGAAGGAGGAAAAGGAGCAGGAGCATTAGGAAACGAGGGAGGAGGAGGAGGAGGAGGAGGAGGAAGAGGAGGTGGAGAAGGGGAGATAGTAGAAGAATAATAAAAGATAAGGGAAGAAGAAGGAGGCTGGGGAGATTAAGGAAAATAAAGAAGAGAAGGAGGAGGAGGGGGATGAGAAAGAACTGATTGAGGAGGAGGAGGAGAAGGATGAGAAGGAACTGATGGATGAGGAAGGGGGGGGGAGGTGAAGGGACTAATAAAGGAGGAGGAGGAGGAGGAGGAGGAAGAGGAGGGTGTATTTATTTGTTCAAGATTTGCCTCGAGAGCATCTACTACTGAGGGAGTTTGAAAAATGATAACATCTGGCCACGTGAGGGAGGGGCGTGGCCTCAAGGGGGGGGGGGATAATAGGAGAGGCATTGGAAGAAGGGGAAGAAGAAGGGAAAAGAGGTGAGAGGAAGGTAAAGCGGAAAGGGAAGAAAGAAGAAAGGGAGGGAAAGAAGGGGAAAGGAGAGAGAAGGGGAATAAGTAGAGAAAAGGAAGGGGAATGAAAAGAGAAAGAAGAAGTTGAGAGGAAAGGGAGAAGGGAAAGTAAAGGGATAAGGGAAAGGAAAGGAACGGGATAGGAAATGGGTAAGTATATCATCAAAGGTAAAGTGGAAGGGGAAAGGGAGACAGGGAAATATATTAAGGGGAAGGCGGTGGCTGAGTGGTTAGTGTGCGGGCGTTGTGAGCCGGAGGACCTAGCGTGGAGTAGATTCGAGTCCCACCGAAACCCGCTAATTTTTCAAGTCATCGCCGAGTGGTAGTCAAGAGGAGCACCGGGGGGCAGCATGGGCCAAGCACGAGTCATACATCACGGCACCCACTTTAAAAAAAAATTATCCCGCGCCACTAACAGACTGGGGCCGTCCAAGAGCCCTTCAAGAAAGCCTACCGGCGCTACAGGTCATTAAAAAAAAATGTGAAGAGAAGAAGAAAAGGAGAGGAAGGGAAAAGAAAAAGAAACCTCTGCATGGGAAAAGAGAAGAGGGAAGGGGGAAGGTTGGAAGAAAATGGGAAGAGGAAAGGGAATAAGTGAAGGGGGAAGAGGAAGGGGAGAGTAGAAGGGAGGAGGAAAGTAGAGATGTGCTTGTTCTTTTCTTTCGTTTTCTGATTTTCTTCTCCTTTCTTCTTCTTTTTTTTGCTTTCTTCTCCCTTCTTCTTCTCCCTTCTTCTCTCTTCTCCTTCTCCCTTCTCCTTTTTCCTTCTCCATTCTTTTTCTCCTTTCCCTTCTTCTTCTTCTTTTTCTCTTCATCATCCACTTCTTTTTTTTTCTTCTTCATATTCTTTTTTCTCTTCTTCTTCTTCTTCTTCTTCTTCTTCTTCTTCTTCTTCTTCTTCTTCTTCTTCTTCTTCTTCTTCTTCTTCTTCTTCTTCTTCTTCTTCTTCTTCTTCTTCTTCTTCTTCTTCTTCTTCTTCTTCTTCTTCTTCTTCTTCTTCTTCTTCTTCTTCTTCTTCTTCTTCTTCTTCTTCTTCTTCTTCTTCTTCTTCTTCTTCTTCTTCCTCCTCCTCCTCCTCCTCCTCCTCCTCCTCCTCCTCCTCCTCGTATTGACTCACTAATTGTTAATCAGAGGAGGCAGGTTCGCGCAGGTAACCAATTTATTTATCGCCTCCTCACTTTCCTCTTCTCCTCTCTTTATGATCTTTATTTTCTCTATCTCTCCCTTTCACACCTTACCTCTCCTCCTCACCTTCGCTCCCCCTTATACCTCCCTTCCCTCCCTTCCTCCCTTCTTTCTTTATTTTATCTGTTTATCTTTCTTTCCTCTTGACGCCCTTACCTCCTCCTCCTCCTCCTCCTCCTCCTCCCTTCCATTTGTATTCACCTGTTACTCTTTTCTTCTCCCTTTCCTCCCTCCCTCCCTCCCTCCGTCTCTATTGTGCTCTCCTCTCTCTCCCTTCCTCCTCCCTCCTCTCTCTCCCCTTGGTTCTTTATTTTCTTCTTTTTCTTGTTATTCTTGTTCTTGTTTTTTTTCGTTGTTCTTCTCTCCTTCTTCTCCTTTCTCCCCTTCTCCCTCTCTCTCTCCAACCTTCCTATCTCTCCATCCATTCATTCCTCCATATTTTCCTATTCCTCCCTTTCTTTACCTTCTTTCTTTCTATTTCTCCTTTTTTCCCTTTCATCCTCTATCCTTTCTTCCCTTTCTCCCTCTATGTCTTCTTTCATCCTTCCTCTTCCTCCCTCTTTTTTCCTTTTCCCTTTTTCCTTACCTCCTTTATTTCCTTCTCTACTTCCATCCTTCATCCTTCGTATACTTTCTCCCTCTCTGCCTTCCTTCTCCTCCTATTCCCTACCTCATTCTCTTCCTCTTCCTCCCTTCTTCCTTATCTCAGTTCATTACTTCTCACTCCTATTCCATCATTCCTTCATTCCTCTTTCACTTTCTCCCTCCCATTCTCTTTCACTCTCCCTGTTTCTCCCTTCTTCATTACCTTCTTCCTTTCTTCTCTACCTCCATTCTTCTTCCCTCCTTGTCGACCTTTTCTCTCCCTCTTACCTCCCTCCTCCTTTTCTTCTCTACCTGTTTTTCACTTCTTCCTTACTCCCTTTCCTTCTATCTCTCCCTCATCCTTCTTTCCCTTACTTTTCTTCCTCTTCCTTTTCTCCCTCCCTCCCTCCCCCCCGGTCTTCCTCACCTGTCCAGACCATTGTCCCCCCGCCTTCGCCTCCCCCGGGGTTCAAATGGCCCTCTGTGGTCCCTTTGTGGCCGAAGAAAACGCGATAATGGTCCCAAAGAAAACGGTGAATTGAAGGAAAACGTAACAAAGGTTGATATTATTGGGCTAACTGGGGTATTTTTTATGCTTTTGTTGGTATGGTTGGGAGAGAGAGAGAGAGAGAGAGAGAGAGAGAGAGAGAGAATATGACAGGTACAATCTTTCATAATTCTTTTCATATTCTCTCTCTCTCTCTCTCTCTCTCTCTCTCTCTCTCTCTCTCTCTCCAACTTTCTCCTCTCCCTCCCTTCCTCATCTTCCCTTTTCCTCTTCCTCCCTTCCATCCTCCTACCACTTCCCTTCCCTCCTCCTCCTCCTCCTCCTCCTCCTCCTCCTCCTCCTCCTCCTCCTCCACCGTTAGTTTTCCTCCGTAAATTAGGTTTTAGAATTTATAACCTCGTGTTAATATATCTTTTGGTGAATGATTGGAGAGAGAGAGAGAGAGAGAGAGAGAGAGAGAGAGAGAGAGAATAATTGTGTTGTAATATTTCATCGTTACTATTCATCCTTATCATCATCATTAAAGACTCCTTGTTTTCGCATGTCATCATCATCATCTTCATCATCATCATCATCATCATTATCATCATCATTATTATCATCATCATCATCATCATCATCATCATCATCATCATCATTATCATCATCATCATCATCATCATCATCATCATCATCATCATCATCATCATTATTATCATCATCATCATCATTATCATCATCATCATCATCATCATCATCATTATCATCATCATCATCATCATCATCATTATCATCATCATCATCATCATCATCATCACTATCATCAACACTCCACCTTATCACCACTATCACCACTTTTACCACCATACGCCACCACCACCGACACCACGTAAATAAACACTCCACCTCAACTGCACATCATTACCACCCACCACCACCACTAACGACAACAACACCACTACCACCACCACCAACAACAACACATCACCACCACCACCACCACCACCATCACCACATCCTCCTCCTCCCTCCCATACCACACTACCATCACCAGTACCATAAAACACACACCCCACCCTCATCACCACCACCTCTACCTCCACCACCACCCCACGTCGCCAAGTAGCCACAACACCCCCCTCCTCATGTCTATTCGCCCCCCTGTCGCTACCCCATCTTCGTCGGGAGGAGGGGAGGACTTCGTGGGGAGACAGAGGGGGAAGGGGAGTAAGTGGGGGAGGATGAGGCTGGGAGTGAGGAGGAGCAGGTAAATCTGGGAGTGGGGAGGTAAAAACCTGAGAGTGGGGAGAGGTTAATCTGGGAGTGGGGAGAGAGTGAGAGTAGAAGTGGGGAGGGGTGAGGTTGAGGGTGGGAGGTGATGTAGGGGGGTTTGGGGTGGGAGGAGGTTAGGTAGATGAGGTTTGGGGTGGGAAGGGGTGAAGTAGATGAGGTTTGGGATGGGAAGGGGTGAGGTAGATGAGGTTTGGGGTGTTAAGGTGTTAAGTAGATGAGGTTTGGGGTGGGAAAGGTGAGGTAGATGAGGTTTGGGGTGGGAAGGGGTGAAGTAGATGAGGTTTGGGGTGGGAAGGGGTGAGGTAGATGAGGTTTGGGGTGGGAAGGGGTGAAGTAGATGAGGTTTGGGGTGGGAAGGGGTGAAGTAGATGAGGTTTGGGGTGGGAAGGGGTGAGGTAGATGAGGTTTGGGGTGGGAAAGGGTGAGGTAGAAGAGGTTCGGGGTGGGAAGGGGTGAAGTAGATGAGGTTTGGGGTGGGAAGGGTGAGGTAGATGAGGTTTGGGGTGGGAAGGGTGATGTAGATGAGGTTGGGGGTGGGAAGGGGTGAAGTAGATGAGGTCTGGGATGGGAAGGAGTAAGGTAGATGACGTTTGGGGTGGGAAGGGGTTTTGTAGATGAGGTTTGGGGTGTGAAGGGGTGAAGTAGATGAGGTTTGGGGTGGGAGAGAGGGAGGTAGATATTGTTTGGGGTGTGAAGGGGTGAAGTAGATGAGGTTTGGGGTGGGAAGAATGAGGCAGATGAGGTTTGGGGTGGGAAGGGTGAAAGTAGATGAGGTTTGGGGTTGGATGGGGTGAGGTAGATGAGGTTTGGGGTGGGAAGGGGTGAGGCAGATGAGGTTTGGGGTGGGAAGGGTTGAAGTAGTTGAGGTTTGGGGTGGGGAGGGTGAAGTAGATGAGGTTTGGGGTGGGAAGGGTGAGGTAGATGAGGTTTGGGGTGGGAAGGGTGGGTAGATGAGGTTTGGGGTGGGAAGGGGTGAGGTGGAGGTTTGGAGTGGAAAGGGTGAAGTAGATGAGGTTTGGGGTGGGAGGGGTTAGGTGGATGAGGTTTGGGGTTGGAAGGGGTGAGGTAGATGAGGTTTGGGGTGGGAAGGGGTGAAGTCGATGAGGTATGGGGTGGGAGGGGTGAGGTAGATGAGGTTTGGGATGGGAAGGGTGAGATGAGGTTTGGGGTGGGAAGGGGGTAGATGAGATTTGGGGTGGGAAGGGGTGAAGTAGATGAGGTTTGGGGTGGGAAGGGGTGAGGTAGATGAGGTTTGGGTTGGGAAGGGTGAGGTAGATGAGGTTTGGGGCGGGAAGGGTGAGGTAGTTGTGGTTTGGGGTGGTAAGGGGTGATGTAGATGAGGTTTGGGGTGGGAAGGGGTGAGGTAGATGAGGTTTGGAGTGGGAAGGGGTGAGGTAGATTTGGTTTGGGGTGGGAAGGGGTGAGGTAGATGAGGTTTGGGGTGGGAAGGGGTGAAGTGGATGAGGTTTGGGGTGGGAAGGGTGAAGTAGATGAGGTTTGGGGTGGGAAGAATTGAGGTAGATGAGGTTTGGGGTGGGAAAGGGTGAAGTAGATGAGGTTTGGGGTGGGAAGGGGTGAGGTAGATGAGGTTTGGGGTGGGAAGGGGTGAAGTAGATGAGGTTTGGGGTGGGAAGGGGTGAGGTAGGGGGAGGTTTTGTAGTGGAAAGGGGTGAAGTAGATGAGGTTTGGGGTGGGAGGGAGTTAGGTAGATGAGGTTTGGGGTGGGAAGGTGTGTAGTAGATGAGGTTTTGGGTGGGAAGGTGAAGTGGATGAGGTTTGGGGTGGGAAGGGGTGAGGTAGATGAGGTTTGGGGTGGGAAGGGGTGAGGTAGATGAGGTTTGGGGTGGGAAGGGGTGAGGTAGATGAGGTTTGGGGTGGGATGGGGTGAGGTAGATGAGGTTTGGGGTGGGATGGGGTGAGGTAGGGGGAGGTTTTGTAGTGGAAAGGGGTGAGGTAGTGGGGTGAGGATAGGGAGGGGAAGGGGGGGAACATCTGCCTTTTATCTTTTACAATATAACTCCTCCACATTGTTGCTTCTTTTTCTATCCTCTGTCGCTGTTTTTCCTGCTAACTGCTCCTCTGAACCTTCTAAATGCGTATACCTTCATTCTATCCACCTGCTGTTGTCTCACTTCAAAGGACTTTCCATTCACGATGACTCCCTGCATACTGTCCAACTTCCTAATGCAAGAGTTTACCAGTATCTTCGCTCTTTCATGCCTTTCAGTGGTAGACTTCAACCTTCTTTCATTTATATTTCCAGTTTCACGTGACAAACTCTTTCTGAAGAACAAGACGCCTATACACGAGGATATAAGACACTAACTTATCTTTCTCTCTCTAACTAATCTTTCTCTGTCTGGGTTGTGCGCTCCGGGCCTTTCTCATATTGCTTTGCCTCCTACTTGATGTTGTTTTACATCCTTCATACTGTCGCTTTGCCTCCCTGGTCAGTCCTGTACTGTACACACAAGAGGAGGAAGAGGAGGAGGAGGAGGATGCTGACGTGGGTGCGAGACTGTGAGGAGGGAGGCAGGGGGAGTCAGGAGGTGGTATACAAGGATGCGAGGGAGACTGGAGACATGGGAGGGAGGTTGAGAGGAGGCAGGGAGGATAACTCGTGTGGAGAGAGGCTGTGGGGGGCAGTGGGGAGGAGGGAGGGGGAGATGGGAGGCAGGGAACGAAGAGAGGGAAGCTGACAGGGGGTGACCGCATGATGAGAGAGGTTAGTGGGGGGTACGGGGGGGAGGGGGGACAAGAGTGACCGCAGTTTTCCCACAGGTCCCCGCTGCCCCCCGCTGGCAGGGGACCATTCGTTGGTGACCCGGCCAGGGCGAAAAGTAACTTAGTAGGCTGTTGGGGCCCTGCCTGTTAGACCCCTGCTTGGCGGCGTGTAGGGGGGGAGTAGGAGTGGGGGAAGGGGGAGTGGGGAAGGGGAAGCAAGAAGGGTGGTGGTTCTGTGTGTGTGTGTGTGTGTGTGTGTGTGTGTGTCGCTTTATCAGTATGATCTTTTTATGATTACGATTATTATTACTATAATCATTATGATTATTATCATTATTATTGATATTTATATTATTATTGCATGTTATTACTTCTACTTCTACTACTACTAATAATAATAAGAATACTATTTCTACTAATACTACCACTACTACTACGTCCACTACTATTAATTCTACTGCTACTGTTACTACTACTACTACTACGTACGAGTCTGCAAGAGGCAGGTAGGCCTGTACAAGGCAGCTCCTGTGAACCAAAGCTCCTGTGAATCTAACCCCACCTAATATCATTGTCCATGAATTTATCTAAGCTATTTTTGAATGTGACAATTGTATTGGCACTCACCACATGACCGCTCAGCCTGTTCCACTCATCTACCACTCTGTTAGTAAACCAATTTTTGCCTACTACTACTACTACTACTACTACTACTGCTGCTGCTACTACTACTACTACTACTACTACTACTACTACTACTACTACTACTAATAATAATAATAATAATAATAATAATATTAATAATAATAATAATACCATCACTACCACTACTTCTGCTACTACTTCCACTACTATTACTACTATTGCTACCACTACCACCAATACTAATACTACTGCTACTACTACCTCTATTATTACTTTTCTCCTCCTCCTCCTCCTCCTCCTACTACTACTACTACTACTACTCCTCCTCCTCCTCCACTCTTTTGTATGATAATTACTCGCCGCTATGTCCTCCCGTGTCTTCCTCCTCCTCCTCCTCCTCCTCCTCCTCATCCTGCTGCTCCTCCTGCGCCAATACCCAGGGACACGAGGGAGTCAAATGGAAGGACATAACCCTGCAGGAGCCAGTTGCCGGGGGTCTAGGGGGGAGACAGGTAGGGATGGGACAGGCGGGGATGGGACAGGCTGGGCCGCCGCCGCTGGGAGCCTGTGAGGGACGATGAGGGACGGGAGGGAATATACATAATGCCGTGTCCAGCGCCGCCCGATTACTTATGTGGTGTGTGTGTGTGTGTGTGTGTGTGTGTGTGTGTGTGTCTTTGCTCCTCCTCCTCCTCCTCCTCCTCCTCCTCCTTTTATCTTCTTCCTCTGACTATGGCTCCCGATTCCTCCTTATTCTTCCTCCTCCTCCTTATTCTTCCTTTTCCTCCTTCGTTTTTATTCATATTCATAATTGTCCTCCTCCTCCTCCTCCTCCTCCTTTTCTTTTTATTTTTTTCGACAACAGCTCTCGACTCCTTTTCCTCCTTCTTCTCCATCCATATTTCTCCTCCTCCTCCTCCTCCTCCTCCTCCTCCTCTACCTCCTGCGAGAATAATCGTAACTTAACAAAACTGCCAATGTCTTGATTCTTTTCTGTCCTTCCCATTATCCTTCTCTACCTCCATCTCTATCCCCCTCAATCCTTCCCTCCCTCCTTCCCTCCCTCCCGTCAGCCCCACTCTCTCACTCCTCCCCCTTTCTTCGTTTCATCGTGCATCAGCAGTCACTCCCACATTTCCTCATATACAATCTCTTCTTTACTTCTTTCTTCTTTGCGTTGGTCTGTCATCCTAACAAAGCGGTTTAAAGGTCCGTCTGCATTGTTTGGGAAGGCGAAGGGTGCAGAGAGACATGAATGAAGGTTACGGAGTCGTGAAGGGCGATAATAAGGGTGATGTTCGTATGGCATTGTTGGTATATGATTAGGGTGAGATAACACTACATTAAACACATTAGGCTGGATTAAATTAGATTAGGTTACTGAGTTGTGAAGGGCGATAATAAGTGTGATGTTCGTATGGCATTGTTGGTATATAATTAGGATTAGATAACATTACATTAAACACATTAGGTTCGATTAGATTATAGATTAGATTTTTTTTTCTTTTTTTTTTCTACAGCAAAGGAGACAGCTCAAGGGCACAAAAAAGTAAACATTAATAAAAAAAAAAGCCCGCTACTCGCTGCTCCTAAAAAGAATCCAAAGAGGTGGCCGAAAGATAGGTCAATTTCGGGAGGAGAGGTGTCCTGATACATTAAGCTAGACTAGTTTAAATACATTCGATTACATTAGTTTAGATACATTATATAAATTCGATTAGATACATTTGATACATTGGATACGTTACATTACACATCAGGTTGGATTAGATTATATATTAGATTAGATCAGATACATTAGACTAGAATAGTTTAGAGATACATTCGATTACAGTTTAGATACATTATTCTATATTAGATACATTAGATAAAGTCGATTAGATACATTTGATACATTGGATACGTTAGATAAGACTCGTTAGATACATATGATTAGATTAGATGAGATTAGATACATTCAAATCGACTTAA
The DNA here is from genome assembly GCF_024679095.1 of Eriocheir sinensis. Classification (NCBI taxonomy): domain Eukaryota; kingdom Metazoa; phylum Arthropoda; class Malacostraca; order Decapoda; family Varunidae; genus Eriocheir; species Eriocheir sinensis. The sequence continues at coordinate 4,021,986 of NC_066560.1, forward strand.
TACATGTTTGTTTGTTTTTTTTCGTTTTCATACAGCAGAATCGGCAGCTCAAGGACAAGACAAAAGAGGAAACAGCATACAGGAACTTATTTACTGACTGAGTGGAGGCTGAGGGGAGCAAGCTTGGCGGTCATGAGGTGAGTGCCAGGTCGATAATTTTTTTTTTTTTACAACAAAGGAAGCAGCTCAAGGGCACACAAAAAAAGAAAACAATAATAAAAAAAAAAAGCCCGCTACTCGCTGCTTTAAATCTTCTCAGCCACTCCCATCTCTACAGCATCCTCCCTCTCTCCCTCTTTTTATTTCTTTATCCTTCTCTCTTTTCCTCGTCTTCCTCTTCACTTACTCATTCTCATTGCTCATTCCCTCCCTCCCTTCTCTTTCCTTGCTTCCCTTCCCCCCTCCCTCTTTTTATTCCCTTATCCGTCCCTCTTTTCCTCGCTTTCCTCTTCACTTACTCATTCTCATTGCTCATTCCCTCATTCCCTTGTCTTTCCTTGCTTCCCTTCCCCCTTACACACACACACACACACACACACACACACACACACACACACACACACACACACAGACGGGGATAATTAAAACTAAAAACATCCACTAATATAAACAAAAGTAAGGAAAAACACATAATATGGCGATAATAAGAATACAAAGTTAACCAAAACCCTGTACACTATCTCTCTCTCTCTCTCTCTCTCTCTCTCTCTCTCTCTCTCTCTCTCTCTCTCTCTCTCTCTCTCTCTCTCTCTCTCTCTCTCTCTCTCTCTCTCTCTCTCTCTCTCTCTCTCTCTCTCTCTCTCTCTCTCTCTCTCTCTTTCTCTCTCTCTCCCTCTCCTTTAGGTACTGGCGATCACACGAGTCCAGCACATGATCAAAGCTAGGCGAATCACCCCCCACCCCTCCCCCAACCCCCCTCCACCCCCACCTCCACCCCCACACACCCAGGGCGGCGCACAATCGGGGTGAGAGAGGCCAGGCCCGGCGCGCTCCTCTGAGGCGGCGCTTGTTGGGGCCGCGCCGCTAATGCACGGGGTGTGTTGAAGGCCGCCTGGTGCCGCTCGCCCGCCGCCGCCTGTTAGCCCGCTCATTATCCTCAATTAAGATAACCTCGGCGGCTTTGTGCGGCGAGGGGAGAGGGGGGAAGGGAGGGGAGAGCTGGGGGAAGGGAGGGAAGAGGGGGGAAGAGAGGGGAGAGCTGGGGGAAGAGGGGAAGAAGGGAGGTGAGGGGAGGAGAGATGAGGGGGAAAAGTGAGGTGGTTTGAAGGTGTAAGAGTAGGAGAGAAAGGGGTTAAAGGGGTAATGATGTCAGAGGAAAGGGATGAAGTTGTAAGGGAAGGTAGGAGAGGAAAGGAGGAAGAGTGAGGGGAGGGAGGAGAGGGGGAAGAGTGAGGTGGTTTGAAGGTGTAAGGGTAGAAGAGAAAGGGGTTATAGGGAAATGATGACAAAGGAAAGGGATGAAGTTGTTAGGGAAGGGAAGGTGGAGAGGAAAGGAGGAAGAGTGAGGGGAGGGAGGAGAGGGGAGAGAGGGGGAATGGTTTGAAGGTGTAAGTGTAGGAGAGAAAGGGGTTGAAGGAGTAAGAATGTCAGAGGAAAGGGGTGAAGTTGTAAGGGAAGGGAAGGTAGGAGAGGAAAGGCGTGAGGGGAAGGAGGAGAGGGAGAAGAGGGGGAATGGTTTGAAGGTGTAATGGGAGGAGAGAAAGGGGTTGAAGGAGTAAGAATGTCAGAGGAAAGGGGTGAAGTTGTAAGGGAAGGGAAGGTAGGAGAGGAAAGGCGTGAGGGGAAGGAGGAGAGGGAGAAGAGGGGGAATGGTTTGAAGGTGTAAGTGTTGGAGAGAAAGGGGTTGAAGGAGTAAGAATGTCAGAGGAAAGGGGTGAAGTTGTTAGGGAAGGGAAGGTAGGAGAGGAAAGGCGGGAGGGGAAGGAGAGGGGGAAGAGGGGGAATGGTTTGAAGGTGTAATGGGAGGAGAGAAAGGGGTTGAAGGGGTAAGAATGTCAGAGGAAAGGGGTGAAGTTCTAAGGGAAGGGAGAAGGGAAGTGAAGGAGAAGAGGGAGGAGAGGGAGAGGAGGAGAGACAGAGGGAAGGAATGGGAGGGGAGGGGAAGGTGAAGTGGGAAAAGAGAGGGGAATAGGGAAAGGGGTGAAGTTGTAAGGGAAGGGAGAAGGGAAGTGAAGGAGGAGAGGGAGTGGAGGAGAGACAGAGGGATGGAATGGGAGGGGAGGGGAAGGGGGAAGTGGGAGAAGAGAGGGCAAGAGAGAGGGGAAAAGGGAAAGGGATGAAGTTGTGAGGGTCAGGTGGAGAAGAAATGGGGAGAGAAAAGGGAAGGTAGAAGAGAGTGGAAGAGAAAGGGGGAAAGGGGGCATGGATTAAGCTGTAAGGTATAAGCATTGGTGAGGGGATGGGTAAGAGGGAAGGGAATGGAGGGGAGTGGAGGGAAGGGGAAGAATAGGGACTTAGATGTAGGGGAAATGGGGTAAGGGAGACTGGGGAAAGGGGTGTAATTGTTAGGGCAAGTATAGGTAAGGGTCGAGGGAAGGGGAATGAGAAATAGGGGAGAGGAAAGGTAAGGGAGGAAAGGAAAGTGAGGGGAAAGAGAAGGGAAGGGAAGAGAGAGAGGAGAAGGGTAAATATAGGTAAAAGGATGGAGAGGAGGAGAGGGAAGGGAGGAAAGGAGAAAATATTAGGGAAAGAGGAAAGGTAAGGAAAGGGAGGAAAGGAAAGTGAGGGGTAAGAGAAGGGAAGGGAGGAGAGGTAAGGGTAAGAGAGGAAGTTGTAAAGGTAAATATAGGTAAAGGGTTGAAGAGGAGGAGAGGGAAGGGAGGAGAGAAGAAAAGATTAGGAAAAGATGGGGAAAAAGAGAGGAAAGAGTAAGAGAGAAGGGAAAAGTGGTGGAGGTCTTGGAAAAGGGAAGAAGTTGTTAGGTAAATATTGGTAATGAGGGAGGAAAAGGTAAAGGGGAGAGGGAAGAGGGAGAAGGTAAGTGGAAGAGAGGGAAATGGGGAGAGTAAGGGATGGGAGAAAGCGGAGGACGGTGCTGGTGGTGGTGGTTGTGGGGAAAGTTAAGGTAAGAAGGAAAGGAGATAAACGGAAAATTGAAGGAAAGGCAAGCAATGAAAACAAGGGAAAGCAGTTGTGATCGAGGGGAAGCCTTACCTCTCCTCCCTTCCCTTCCCTTTCCCCTCACATTTCCTCTCATCCCTTCCTCTCCCTTTCCTTTCATCTCCCATTTTCCTCTCCCTTTCCCCAGCTCTTTACCTTATTGAGGGGAAAAGGGATGAGCAAGGAATAGGGGAAATTAAGAGTAAAGGATAGGAAGGGAATTGAAGGGAATGGGGAAGGGAGAGGGAGGGTAAAGGGGTAAAGAGAGAAGGGTGATAGGTAAGGGAGAGGGGGAGGAGGGTAAGGGAGGGTGACTTTTTAAGGGTTTGTTAGGCAGGACACTTTATCCAACCCATTCACACCCTCTGTTAACTCTCCGCTCCTCCTCCTCCTCTTCCTCCTCCTCCTCCTCCTCCTCCTCACCACCACCACCCACCACGCCCACCCAAGGAACATTCACGATAGGTATTTAGTCTTAAGAGGTACAACGTCTCTCTCTCTCTCTCTCTCTCTCTCTCTCTCTCTCTCTCTCTCTCTCTCTCTCTCGCTCTCTCTCTCTCTCTCTCTGACCATTCTCCCCTCCCCCTCTCTCTTCCTCCCCCTTCCCCCCCTTCGTCTGGTGCCCGACTATTGCTCCCCAGCGCCCCTTGCCGAGCCGAGGGGCGCAAGGGGGCGTGGGCGTGGGCGTGTGGTGGCGTGTGTAGGCGTCATACCTGCCGTCTGCACTGCGTCAGGGAGGGGTGGCGGGGGAGGAGGGAGGGGGAAGGGGAGAGAGGGAAAAGGGGGAGAAAGGGAGGAGGAAGGGGGTGGCACTGGGGAACTGGTGAAGGTAAGGTAAAAGAAAGAAAAAGGGGAAGGACGGGGAAGAAGGAGTGGAAGAACGTAGGAAAGAGAGAAGGAGAGAAAAAGGAGTGAAAGAGACAGCAATGGGTAGTTGGTTATGGTAAGGAAAGAAAGAAAGAGGGAGGGAGAGACTGGGGAGGAAGGGAGAAGGAAAGAGGGCCATATTTTTAAACATTTCTGCGCCTAAGAACACGTAATTTACTAGTCTTTCGTGGGAGTTTAGGGCCTTTCCAGGGGTACTTTTATGACCCTGGTGGTAGTCTGAGCCTTCCTCTGTACCGTGAACCTAAAGGAACACTCATTAGAACTCGATTAACCTTCTTTTTGGCCTTTGGAAATAGTTGGTGTGAGGGGCGGGAGCATCTGACAATACCAACCAGAGGGAGGGGAAGGGAAGAAAGGAAGAAGGGGGAGGAAGGGGAGGCGTATGGCACTGGTAGGCTGGTAAAGGGAAGAAGAAAATAAAAGGGGGATGGAGAAGCAAGGGACTAAAAAAAAAAATAGGGAAGGAGAGACTATGAAGGGAGAAGAAGGAAAGAGGGAGGGGAAGGGGAGGTAGGGAGAAGGGGAGGAAGACAATAGGATAGCATTGAGTAGCTGGTGAAGGAAAGAAAGAAAGAGGGAAGGAAAGGGAAGAAAGGGAAGACAGAAAGAGAGTGAAGGATAGGAAAAAATGAAGGAAGAAAGGAAACAGGGACACAGTGAGAGGAGAGACAAATATAGAAGGAAAGAAAAAAAAAGAAGGAAGGAAAGAGGGAAACAATTAAAAGAAAGGAAAATAGAAGAAAAAATGATTAAGGAAAGGGATAGGGAAAAAAAAGAGGAAATGAATGAGAGAAGAAATGAGAAGAAGAAAGAAAATTGGAGAGGAAAAAAGGAGAGAATGGAGGGAAAATTTGCGTAGAGGGCGAAGACAAGAGAGAAAAGGTAAGGAAGGAGGGAGAGAGGAGAAGAGATAAAAGGAAGGAGGAGGAGGAGGAGGGAGAGTAAGGGGACACACATTCACCTACTGACTGGCGCCATTTAAAGAGGAAGAAGAAGAGGAGGAGGAGGAGGAGGAGGAGGAGGAGGAGGAAATATGGAAGGGCATGATCTGGTTTTTGCTCTAGTTATTTGTTAGTTTGTTTGTTTATCTGTTGTCTGTGTGTGTGTGTGTGTGTGTGTGTGTGTGTGTGTGTGTGTGTGTGTGTGTGTGTGTGTGTGTGTGTGTGTGTGTGTGTGTGTGTGTGTGTGTGTGTGTGTGTGTGTGTGTGTGTGTGTGAGAGAGAGAGAGAGAGAGAGAGAGAGAGAGAGAGAGAGAGAGAGAGAGAGAGAGAGAGAGAGAGAGAGAGAGAGAGAGAGAGAGAGAGAGAGAGAGAGAGAGAGAGAGAGAGAGAGAGAGAGAGAGAGAGATCAACTCTCTCTCTCTCTCTCTCACTCTCTCTCTCTCTCTCTCTCACTCTCTCACACACACACACACACACACACACACACTCTCTCTCTCTCTCTCTCTCTCTCTCTCTCTCTCTCTCTCTCTCTCTCTCTCTCTCTCTCTTATAAGCGTCAGTGGAATGCAATGGACAAGAGGAAAGGAGAAAGAGGAGGAATAAGGAGAAGAAGAAAGAGGAATAAGACAGATAGGAGAAAAAGGAGAAGGGGGAGGAAGAATAAAAGGAGAGTAAAAAGGTGGAAAAGGAGGGTAAAGTGGAGGAAGCATGAAGAGGATGAGGAAGAGGAGGAGGAGGAGGAGAAGGAGGTGGAGGAGGAGGAGGAGGAGGAGTGGACAGTGGCGCGTCGAAAGCCTTATCTCCTCGATGCCGCGATAATCGGCTGAGAAGAACCACTTGTGCCCTGAAGAGGAAGGGGAGGAGGAGGAGGAGGAGGAGGAGGAGGAGGAGGAGGAGAGAGAGAAGCTCCAAAGAAGGTAGCGGTCTAAAAACAAATAAATAGATCAGAGATAAACAAAATCTTACGCAAAGAGAGAGAGAGAGAGAGAGAGAGAGAGAGAGAGAGAGAGGTGGCGTAATTGTTCTTTTCATTAGTCATATTTTCCATCATTCTTTAGCGTTGCTCTTTTGCTTTGCTTAATAACGTAAATAACGCGTTTCATTCAGGTATTGCTCCTGGACTACGCTCGTCTCACTCCGCTTACTGGCAATATTTAACTGTTTGTTTATCTATTCTTCCCTTGTGTACCTCAGTCTGGTAACCAAGTGCCTCGTATCTAACTCTTTCTCCCTCTATATGCATTGTTTCTTTGTAATATTGAGGCGTGCGGGCAGGCGTTCATGTGGCTTGGCGCGCGCGTGGTTGTCGAGACCCGCCACGCCACGCCGCGCCACCTGTAGGTCATCATCGCTAAGTCAGATTGGTCACTAATTTTTTGGCGACAGGGAAAAAATCAACGACGATATTCAGCTAATTTAACTGTGATGATTAATAATGGAAAAGTGATATGTGACAAACTGAATGACGATGTTTGACTAATTTAACGGCAATGATTAATAATTCGGCACCGGTATGTGACAGAATCCTAATTTAACGACAGTAGATCACTAATTCAGCAGCGATTAATGACAGTTTTAATGACGATAAGTTACTCCTCCTCGGCGAAGGAAGAACGCTACCAGCAGACCAACGAAGAGCTTTGAACGACTTACCCTCAAGGACACTTCCCTCCGCCAGCGTGAGACGGGGCTGTGACGAAAAGTTGTCCGCCTTTCTTTGATATTTCCCATTGGATTCGTAACGTTTCTCGGAATATGCAATTGATACCTTTTTTCCTGGCCTCCATTCTAGCTAGTGGCAGAAGGAGGAGAAGGAGGAGGGAAGGAGTTTAATAAAGGTGAAGAAACAGAAAAGGAATGATGGTGAATTAGAATGGGGATGAAAAGAAGGAGGAGGAGGAGAAGGAGGAGGAAAGGAGTTCAAAAAGGGTTAAGAAATAGAAAAGGAGTGACAGTGAATTAGAATGAGGATGAAAAGAAGGAGGAGGAGGAGGAGGGGGAGGGGAGGAGGAAGCCCTCATCCTGATACTTCACTCTGATGCACTGGCCCTCGACCCCCTCTTCCTCCCTGACCCCTGAAGTGTGTTGGGGAAGGAGGGGAGGAAGGAGAGGGAGGAGGAAGGGAGAGGGGGAAGACAGGGGGGTGGAGGAAGACTGGTGCGCCCCAAGGGGAGTTGTGGCGCCGTGTGTGTGTGCGTGTGTGTGTGTGTATGTGTGTGTGTGTGTGTGTGTGTTTTGCTAAGGGATTACTGAGGACTGCTGTGTTTTGTCTTCAAGGAGGAGCGAAGGGAGGAGGGAGTAGGGGAGGGGAGTGGGACAGTGAGGGAGGGAGGAGGGACTGGGGTGGGGAAGGGAAGATAAGTGGGGGAGGACTAAGCTAATCTCCGTATCATGACCTTGTAAGATAGATAGATTTTTTTTTCTTTTTTTACATCAGAGGACACGGCTCAAGGGCAATAAAAAGAGTTAAAAAAAAAAAACGCTACTCGCCGCTCCTATAAAAGAAAAAGTAAAGAGTAGCCTGCAGAATATCTTTATCTATGAATCCTTCTATTTATCTATCCATCTATCTCTGTTTATCAATTGTCTTATGTATCTCTATCCTTTGATCTGTTTCCTTTATCTATCTATCTATCTATCTATACCTATCTATCTACTTATCTACCCATCTGTCTATCTGTATCAATCTATTTCTGTCTCCTTTACTGAAAATTGGATGATAGACGATAGATAGAGAAATGATAGATGATAGACGTTTCCTATTTATCTACTTATCTACCCATCTGTCTATCTGTATCAATCTATTTCTGTCTCCTTTACTGAAAATTGGATGATAGACGATAGATAGATAAATGATAGATGATAGACGTTTCCTATTTATCTACTTATCTACCCATCTGTCTATCTGTATCAATCTATTTCTGTCTCCTTTACCGAAAATTGGATGATAGACGACAGATAGATAAATGATAGATAGATAATAGACGTTTCCTATCTATCTACTTATCTACCTATCTCTCTATCTGTATCAATCTCTGTCTCATTTACTGAAAATTAGATGATGGACGATAGATAGAGATAGATGATTGACGTTTCCTGGTTGCGACAGAGGCGAATTGAAGCCTTTTTACCAGATTAGAGCAAGGAATCCAATCTAATCTGCAGGTCCCTGAGGCGGCTGAGGCATAGATTATATCGCTAAAGCAAGCACTCATTATATGCTAACTTGTTTTTCTGTACCCTGCCCTTCCATGTTTACACGCTTCTTACCTTCTATGCGGCTTCTCTCTTTCCCCTTCCTCTTCCTTCTACTCCCTCCTCTTCCACTTCCCTCCCTCCTCTTCTACCATCTCTCTTCCCATGTTTTCTACCTATCTCCCCTTCCTTCTTCCCCACCCCCTCCTCCTTCCCTCCCTTCCTCCCTTCCTCTTCTGTCAACTTCCTTCAACTCAATGTGTCCTTCTACCTCTCCCCTTCCCCTTCCTCCTCCTCCTCCTCCCCTTTCCTCCACCTCTCCTCCATCCCCTCTAGCGCCTCCACAAGTCATCCTCCACCCCTTCAGTTCCTTCCCTTTCCTCTACTTCCACCTTCTTTCCTTCCTCCCTCTCCTGTCCTTCTTCCCTTCCCTTCCCCTCTATTCTACTTCCCGCGTCTTCCCCCTTTCCTCCCTCCTTCCCTCCCTCTCTTGTACCCCTCCTACTTCTCCCCTTCCTCCTCCTTCTCTCCCATCTCCCACCTTCCTTTTACTTTCCCTCCCACCTTTCCTCTTCTGCTTTCCTCCATTCCTCCTGTGTGTCCTCCTTCCTTCTAGTCTCCCATCACCTACCTTGCCTCCCTCTCCCGACATCCCTCCCCCCCCTTCCCCGTTATGGCGCGGCCCTTAGCCAGTGCCAGCCGCGGGCGCCTCATCTCCTTTCATAGAGTGCCAGGGATTACCTCTTATCGCCCAACACCTCCTCCTCCTCCTCCTCCTCCTCCTCCGCCTCCGCCTCTTTCATCTCGTCAACCTCTTCTGCCACCGGCGCCACCTTCTCTCTCTCTCTCTCTCTCTCTCTCTCTCTCTCTCTCTCTCTCTCTCTCTCTCTCTCTCTCTCTCTCTCTCTCTCTCTCTCTCTCTCTCTCTCTCTCTCTCTCTCTCTCTCTCTCTCTCTCTCTCTCTCTCTCTCTCTCTCTCTCTCTCTCTCTCTCTCTCTCTCTTCCTCTCTCTCTTTCCTCACTCTCCCTTTTCTCTTGTTCCATCCTCTTTTTACCTTCCCTTATTCTCTCCGTCTCCTCTTTTTCTATCCTCTCCTTCCGTCAGTGTCTCCCTTTTCTCTCTTCTCTTCTCTTCTCTTTTTTTTCCTGCTTTCTCTTCTTCCCCTTTCTTTCCGTATCTTAACCTCACTTTCCCGTTTCTCTTTTTCCATCCTCATTTGTCATTCCTTCATCCTCTCCCTCTTTTTCTGTCCTCTCCTTCCTTCAGTGTCTCCCTTTTCTCTCTTCTCTTCTCTTCTCTTTTTTTCTATTTTCTCTTCCTCCCCTTTCTTTCCATATTCTTATCTTGTTAATTCCTCTGCTTTGTCTATATTTTTGTTTATTTTTCATCTTTTTTTTTCTTTGTCTCTCCATCTCTATGTTCTTTTTCTTTCTTCTTCTCTTCTTTCCCTCTGTTTTCCTCTCTTCCGTTTCTCCCTCTCTGTTCAATTCCCTTTTCTTTTCTCTCTCATCCCTTTTCTATCTTTTCATCTCTCTCCTCTCTCCTTCCCCGTCTATTCTCCTATTCTCCTCTCCTCCTTCCTCCCACCTGCTCCCTCCCACTTGCTCTTTTCCAATCCGCCCTGCATACCTCTAGTGACCATCCCAACCCACCTCTCCACCCTTCCTCTTCTCCCCATCCCCCTGCCCTCCATCCCCCCTCCCCCCAACCACACAGAAGTTGTCTCAGTCCCCGCAAGTCAAAACACCACTTGGCTCTTTGTTCTGACTTTGTTTTGGCGACTCCCACAATGCACTTAGCGAGGGGGGGGAGGGGGGGAGTAAGGGTCGAGGGGGGAAGGGAAAGAAACGGCCACTCAGTCAACACGCGCAGGTAAAGTCGCAAACACACACCTGTAATTGGAGATTCTCGTTCGTGCCATTTTTTCTCTTGTGTGGCAAAATTTTCTTCTCGTCTTTTCCGTCTTCGTGTGATGCTGGTGTTCTTCTTTTCTTGTTCTTCTTCTCGTTCTCGTTCTTTTTCTTTTTCATGTTCTTGTACTTCTTTTTCTTCTTCCTCCTTTGATGCCAGTGTTCTAGTTTTCGTGTGTTATTTATTGTTTTGAATGCAAGGATAGTTTTGTGTTTATTAGCTAGATTTTCTTTTCAATCGTTTATCTTGCTCCTGTTCTTCTTGTTCTTGTTCTTCATATTTTTCTTCTTCCTCCTTTGGTGCCAGTGTTCTAGTGTTCGTGCTTCATTTACTGTTTTGAATGCAAGGATAGTTTTGTGTTTATTAGCTAGATTTTCTTCGCAATCGTTTATCTTGTTCTTGTTCTTCTTGTTCTTGTTCTCCATTTTCTTCTTCCTCCTTTGATGTCAGTGTTCTAGTTTTCGTGTTTCATTTATTGTTTTGAATGCAAGGATAGTTTTGTGTTTATTAGCTAGATTTTCTTCTCAATCGTCTTTTATGTTGTTCTTTTTCTTCTTGTTCTTGTTCTCCATTTTCTTCTTCTTCCTCGCTTGATGCCAGTGTTCTAGTTTTCGTGTGTCATTTATTGTTTTGAGTGCAAGGACATTCTAGTTTTGTTTCTCTTGTAAATTTTCTTCTCAGCCGTCTTAGTGCCAGTTTCGTGTTCCATTCACTGTCTTTTGTACAAGGACATAAGGACAGACAGACAGTATATACATGTCAACTCTTATGTATTGATTATGTACCATCAGATTCTGTCCTTCCCATCTCTAAATCTAGCTTACCTTCTGTAAAGTTTTATCACTTGCATTAACTTCACATCCACTATATCTGTTCCATTCATCCGGTTTTTATTCATCCACTTCCGTATTTGTCAACCAGTTTTAATTTTTCTCCTTTTCATCCACTCATCCACTTCCTTGTTAAAAAAAAATTTATCTCCGTCTGTTTCGTGGTGCTGTGGTTAGCACACTCGGCTCACAACCGGGAGAGCCCGGGTTCAATTCCCGGGCGGAGTGGAAAAATTTGGGCGGCTTTTCCGATACCCTATGCCCCTGTCCACCCAGCAGTGAATGGGTTCCAGGTATTAATCGGGGGTTGTGTCCCGTCTCCTGGGATCTGTTTCCTTCTCCTATAATTCCTTCCCCTTCTGTCTCTCTCTCCGGCATATGACCATAGATGTTGCGCCGACTAAAGGAAACTTTTCCGTCTGTTCCACTCATCCACTTCCTTATTCGTCAACCATGGAGTTCTTACCCCACTCCCTTTCCTCCTCTAATCCTCTTCCTTGATCGTCAACTAGTTCTTACCTCACTCCCTTTGCTCCATTCATCCGCTATCTTATTCGTCCACCAGTTCTTATTTATCTCCTTTAGCCAGGATTTTTCCTCACTGTATCCGTTTTGGCTTTTTTCTCTATAAGTACTTAATCAACATTTTCTTTGCCGTTATTTTTCTGCTGTTATATTTACATAGGAATACATAGGAAGAACAGACACCAGAAGACCTGGCGGTTTATGGCGAGGGTGTCTGTCTACTACCGCTTCTACTACTAATCCACGTGTGGTAGGGCAGGATAGAATAGATGAAGGCTCCTCCGCACTCATCTCTCCCTCCGGCAACGTAACGGCTGGAAATAGCACACCATGTGTCTTTAAGAAAGAAAGGGATATGAAAATTTTACAGTAAAGAGAGAAATAAGAGGAAATTACAACCCTGACCTTATAGACGCTATACTGGTGACCTAAACTGTGGGGAAAATTATTAACACATTAAGTCTTCAGGTTGTAGCCGTGCTGCAGTGTGCCTGAAACATACGAGAAGGGTCAATAAAATCTTATATTTCTGAAGTACTTATCTAATGAAGACTTGAAGCTATTGATACAATGTGCTCTAACTACTGACGGCGGGAGTCTATTCCAGTGATCAACGACTCTATTATTGAAATAACTTCTGCGCACCAATGCGTTACATCTGTTTCCCTTTAACTTCATACCGTTACTGCGTGTTATTGTGTTGGGGTCTCAATGAAATAGACTCTCTGGGTTCTGAGATTTTGAACACTTCGAATAAGTCTCCTCTTACTCTTCGCTTTTTTAAGGAAAACATATCTAAACGCTTTAAACGCTCGTCATACGGCAAGTTACGGAAGGCTGGAATTTGTTTGGTTGCTCGTCGCTGTATATTTTGTAGCAAAACTTGATCTTTGATATAATTCGGTGACCAGAACTGAACGGCGTATTCTAGGTGTGGTCTTGCAAATGCTGAATATAACCTCTTCATAAGTTCGGGTGATTTATAATCATTGTTTCTTGAGATGAATCCAAACATCATATTGGCTTTTTTACTCGCCGCAGAACACTTATCACTCATTTTAAGAGTGTTACTGATAATGACATCAAGATCTTTTGCTTGTTTTACTTCGCTGAGCTCATGTCCTTGAACCTAATATTTAAAGTTAGGGTTGTTGTCACCTATGTGCATTGCTTTACATTTATCTACGTTGAAGCACATTTGCCACTTGTCGCTCCTATCGGCAAGTCTTATCAAATCTGATTGAATATTCTCGCAATTCTTACTGTTTGCTACCGAACCTTGTAATTTGGTGTCGTCGGCGAATTTGGCAACTTTTGATAGGATGCCAATCTCTAAATCGTTCACGTAATTATTTATACAATATCGTTTGGTAAATAAAATATCGTTGAATATAATACCGTGTGTGTGTGTGTGTGTGTGTGTGTGTGTGTGTGTGTGTGTGTGTGTGTGTGTGTGTGTGTGTTTCTCTGATGTTTACAGGCGAAGAAACCCTGAAGGAAGGGAGTAAAGAAAAAGAACAACGGAGGAGAAAGGGAGGAGGAGGGAGAAATGGTGAAAAGAAAGACAGGTGTAAGAGGATAATGCAGAGAAAGAGAGAGTGTGTGTGAGAGAGAGAGAGAGAGAGAGAGAGAGAGAGAGAGAGAGAGAGAGAGAGAGAGAGAGAGAGAGAGAGAGAGAGAATGTGTTCCTTAGGTCAACAGGGAGGGGAGGGAAGGGGGGAGGGAAGGTCAGGTGGACAGGTGACAGGTGAGAAACGCCCAGGTAAGCCTCACACACACACACACACACACACACACACACACACACACACACAAACCTACAAACGTGTGAAACATAGAAATCTCTCTCTCTCTCTCTCTCTCTCTCTCTCTCTCTCTCTCTCTCTCTCTCTCTCTCTCTCTCTCTCTCTCTCTATATATATATATATATATATATATATATATATATATATATATATATATATATATATATATATATATGCACAGCATTACCAACACAACACAATACCTTCAAAATTCCAATGGCAAAACACACAGATGTATAGATAAATAAATAGATAGATAGATAAACATATAGATAGAGAGGTAGATAGATAGATAGATAGATAGATAGATAGATAAATATATATGTAGATAGATATATAGATAGATAAATAGACAGTTAGATAAAGAGAGAGAACAGGCGAGAGAGAAAAAAAAAGAGAGAAAAGGAGAGAGAGAGAGAGAGAGAGAGAGAGAGAGAGAGAGAGAGAGAGAGAGAGAGAGAGAGAGAGAGAGAGAGAGAGAGACTGAGACCGAGAGAGCGAGACCGAGAGCAAGAAAGAGAGAGAAAGAGAGAAAGAGGGGCCGCGGGGCTCTCCCACCAAGCCGTCACGAGATATGGACATAAGGCATCAGTTTCAAGCCACCTCGGGCGTTGGGTCAGGAGGAGGAGGAGGAGGAGGAGGAGGAGGGGGAGGAGGCCTAGTATGGAGGGAAGGAATGAGGGAGAGAGTGAAGGTTATTCTTGTGGGAGATTAATTCCTCAATGTTTGGGAGATTTATGGTGCTTGATGTGTGTGTGTGTGTGTGTGTGTGTGTGTGTGTGTGTGTGTGTGTGTGTGTGTGTGTGTGTGTGTGTGTACAAACCTTGACTGCGCAATTTAACTTATATAAGATAGAAGTAACACACACACACACACACACACACACACAAACACACACACTAACACTCCCCTCCTCCGCCCGCCCCCCTCCCACTTCCCCACTCCTTCCCCACCACACACACACTTCCCCACTCCTTCCCCCCCCCACACTCTTCCCCACTCCTTCCCCCCCCACTTCCCCACCTTCCCCCTTCCCCCACACACATCCCCACTCCTTCCCTCCCCACACTTCCCCACTCCTTCCCCCCACACACTTCCCCACTCCTTCCCCCCCCACACACACTTTCTCGCACCTTGTCAGTGATTCTTACGCGGCAGAACAAACAGAGCGAGAGGGAATTGCAGGGCGCGGCGACTCCCTGTAATTCCCGGACGATTTGCATACGAGCCGCTGGAGAAAGAGAGAGAGAGAGAGAGAGAGAGAGAGAGAGAGAGAGAGAGAGAGAGAGAGAGAGAGAGAGAGAATCGTGGGGTTATTGGCATATCTCTGATGTCTTCTTTTGCTCCGAGATGGTTTTTGTGTGTGTGTGAATGGTGAAAGAGAGGGAGAGAAAGGGAGTTTGAGATGGAGGGAGTTAGAGAGAGAGGGAGAGAGAGAAAGGGAGTCGGAGATGGATGAAGGGAAGGAGGGAATGAAAGAGATAGTGAGGGAGGGAGGGAGGAAAGCATAAAGAAAGAAAAATAGATTGGTACTTCTTTTCTCCTCCAGACAAGACTGAAAACATTGCTGATGACACGGTGATATGTGTAACGAGAGAGAGAGAGAGAGAGAGAGAGAGAGAGAGAGAGAGAGAGAGAGAGAGAGAGAGAGAGAGAGAGAGAGAGAATGATAACAGGCGTAACAGGCCACAATAAACACAGTCCTGGGCGCCGCGTCCCGGGCTGAGCGGTGGTCGCCCAAATGATAGAGCCGCTTTCCTAACTGGCAATCCCACACGATAGCGACTCGGCCGGTTAAGAGTGTAATGGGCGAGCGTTTAGCCGACCGCGGCCCTGATTACGGTTGTCTCTGCCGGCCGATTCACAAGCGGTCATCACCAACAGACGCGGAAAACACCGCCTCCCCGCGCCCCGCTCCGGCCCGCTTAAATGCATGGGCGAGGCGTGTGTGTGTCATTACGGCTGTATAGGCGGCGAGCCGTGGCGGGAAGCAAGTCCATTGTGTTCTCACACTTGGATGAGCAATGTCAGGTGTGAATTAACCGTCCCGGCCGTGCACACAAGGGCACGCAAGGACACAGGGAGACTTATCAAAAGGCCAGTCAGCCTACACTTTGTATCTAATGAGGCAGTTATTTATGCCCTTGAACTGACTCCTCTGCTGTAAAAAAAAAAAAAAAAAAAAAAAAAGTCGCCCGCTGATGAAGATCCTGCCATTTTTTTTTTCTGTGCCATCGCCTCCATCCTGCAGACTGTTCACGTGAGACAACAAAGCTAAGAAGGAAAAAGAAGGGCTTCATTTGTGATCGGCCGTGACTGTTGAGAATGGGAACACGACATTTACGAAAACCTTGACAGAAACGAGACTGGACGACGAGACTTTATATATATATTTTTTTTATTACCCTCAGATGAAGAATAGAGTGAATGGCATCCGCCCCTAGTGTGCAGACAGCCATGGTCTATGTTTCCTTGGCTGGATCGACAGAACTCACTTGACAAAGAAACACTAACGTCTACCAATAACATAAATATTTTGACGTTAATAACAAAATAATCGGCATCATCGTCATTATTTACTAATCAATGTGTGTATGGACAAGTGGTGTAACCTTTTGTACGTTTAAGTCCTACTGTGCAAAGAGTTGATATGTATACGGTCGCTCGTTGCTCGTCCTCGCCAGCCAAGTCTCGCGGGCCGGGCGTCCAGCGAGCTCCTCAAATCCTGCCCGGTGTGACTGGCCGACGCGCGGGTCCGGATAACTGCATGTCAGGCATCCAGAAGAGCAGAGGTGAAAAACACAATACTCCTGAACGCCCCTCTCATACCCCGCTTAAATGCATTGGTGATGGCGGTTATGTGTCATTATAGCCGGTACATGTGAGTCCCTTTTCGGCGCTGGGGTCCGGATAACTGCATGTCAGGTAGCAAAAAAAGCAGGTACGGAGGAGATGGTCCCTGGTCCAGTGTAATTGGCGAGCATTTACAGTAAGAGTGCTATTTAGGCTGCTCCGGTGGTCATTGTGTGAGGCTGACCCCGAGCGAAGGGAGACAGAGGGAGGGAGAGATGGGAAGGTAGGGAGAGAATGAAGGAGGGAGGGAAGTAAACAGGGAAGTGGAGGGAGATAGGGAGGTAGGGAACGAAGGTAGTGGAGACAAGTAGGAGAGACAGGTAGGTAGGGAGAGGAGAGAAGGGGCGGAGAGGAGGCAGCGGCAGGGAGGAAGGGAGGGAGGCAGGGAGGCATTACCACTATCACAGCCTGTATCACGCACGCCGCCGGCTCTCCGTGAAGCATCTTGCGAGGCCTCACGTGGGAAAGCCGGAAAAAATGTGTGGCGGAAATGTGACGCGGCGCCGAAGGTTGAAACAGGGAGCGGTCCGGACGGTGAGCGGAAGAAGTTGTGAAGTGAAATGAGATCGAAATAATGGATGAAGGGCTTTAATAAAGGGGATGTCAATAAGATTTTGATAGTTAAAGATCCAGGTAGGACGCGTAGCAATGGTTTTAAGTTAGAAAAATTCGGATTCAACAAAGACATAGGCAAGAATTGGTTCACCAATAGAGTGGTGAACGAATGGAACAGGCTTGGGAGCCATGTTGTGGGTGCCAATACCGTAGCTACATTCAAGAAGAGGTTAGATAAAGCCATGGATGGTGAGGTAAGGTGGGGTTGAGTGTACAGGAGCTGCCTTGTATAGGCCAACCGGCCTCTTGCAGACTCCTTACGTTCTTAAGAAGGTTTGAATTGATAGGAGAACGAAATAGGGAACGGTTCGGAAGGTTATCAGAAGTTTTGAGTGAAGAAGTGAAATGAGAACAAAATAGGAATGGTACGGAGAGTTGGCGGAAGAAGCAGTGAAGATTAAAAGAAAATTTGAGGGGAATATCGAAATAAGGAATGTGTTGGAAGGTTAGCGGAAGTTTTGAAATGAAATGAAAACGAAAAAGGGAAGTGGAAGAAGTTGTGATGATGAAGTGAAATGAAAACTTGCGTGGAGGTTGAACTAAGGAACAGTTTAGAAGGTTAGCAGAAGAAGTTTTGAAGTGAGATGAGAACGAAATAGGGAAGCGAAATACGTTGTGATGATGAAATGAAATGAAAACTTGTGTAAAGGTTAAACTAGAGAACGGTACGCGGAGATGAGCGGAAGAAGTTGTAAAATGAAAACTTGTGGGGGGATTGGAATAAGGAGTGAACGGGACGAGAAGTTACTGAAATACGTGGAATGAAAACTTCTGTCGATTTTTTAATAGAGAAGGAACGATACAGAAGGTTAACGTGATAATATGTGACAAAATAAAATGAAAACTAAGATTATTAAAGAAGGAAAGACTTGTGTGGCGTATAGGTGAATGTTGAAAGGGAGGAACCACGTGGATTGACACATAAAAGGAATCTTAGAAAATATAAATGGAAGAAATATGAATGAAGTGATATAAAAAAAAAATTAGTGTGACGTAAAATATGATTACGTTGACGAATGAGGAAGGAATAGAGGGGAATGTCTTATGCATGGAATGTTGCATAATGTTATCGGACGACGTTTGAATAAAGTGAAGTTAGCGAAGTGGAAGAACGAACCAATGTGATAACTATAAAAAAAAATTGTAATATGATTTGGTTGGGAGGAAAAAAGAATTAAGACATTGAAGTGTAGTGGATGTCAACTATAGGAAAATAAAGTAAAAAATATAACGTGAAATAAAGTAAAGAAGGGGAAGGAAAGAGTAACCAGAGGAAGAAAAAAAAAACTACTCAATAATAGGAACGAAATACAGTGTAATCGATATTTTTTTTTTATTCAGTTTTCCTCGTTTGTGTTCGTTGACAGTTTTATTTCCATCGTCTCGCGGGAACAAGTCAATTTTTTTTTTTTTAATCTCTGAAGCTTTAAATTTACCCTTTTTATCAGTTATTTAGTGCTATTTTTTATCCTTTCTTTTTTTCCCTTCATTTTCCATTTCGTTATTCTATCTTTATCTGTTTGTGTCTTTCTCTATGTTCTGTTCCTCCTTTTCCTCCTCTTCCTTTACCTCCTCTTATTTTTTTTCCAAATATTTAGTGCTATTTTTTATCCTTTCTTTTATTCATTCATTCTCTATTTCGTTATTTTATCTTTATCTGTCGGTGTCTTTCTCTATGTTCTGCTCCTTCTTTTCCTCCTCTTCCTTTCCTCCTCGTATTTTTTTTATTCCTCTTTCGCTCCTGCTCCTCCTCCTCCTCTTCGACTCTTCTCTTCCTTCACCTCTTATTTTTTTCTTTCGGTCATTTTTCTTCTTTTTTTCTCCCTCTCATTTTTTTTCTCCCTCTCCTCCTTGGCACCTGTGAGGGACTTGTCTTCACTTGTGTTGACCTCAGAGACACCGCAGCCCCTCCCTCCCTCCCTCCCTCCCTCTCTCCCCCCCCCCTCTCTCTCTCTCTTTCTCTCCCTCAACCCTCCCTCCCTCCCTCCATTTCTTTACTTCTCAGTGTCCCTTCTTCACCTTCCCCCCCTCCTTTTCTACCCTTCTTTCCCTCCCTTCTCTACTCTCTCCCTCCCTTCCACCCTCTCTCTCTCTTCTCTCCTTCCCTCCCGCCCTTTCCTCCAACTGGGCCTCAGCGGGGGACGGACGGCAGAGGACAGGGAGCCGTGAGAGAGAGAGAGAGAGAGAGAGAGAGAGAGAGAGAGAGAGAGAGAGAGAGAGAGAGAGAGAGAGAGAGAGAGAGAGAGAGAGAGAGAGAGAGAGAGAGAGAGAGTGGGGGGAAGAGAGGGCGTGGGAGTGCCTGGTGTTATACTTTTTACACACACACACACACACACACACACACACACACACACACACACACACACACTCACACTATACATCACCTGTCCAAGCAATACAATGATGGCCTTGATGGTGTGCCCAGGTGAGATATGCGAGGCGAGATGCGGCGAGGCGAGGCGAAGCGGGGCGGAGCGGGGCGAGGAAAAAAACACCAATAATAATAAGGTGCGCCATTTTTAATTTGTTCATAGTTCACGTGATTACGTCATCATTGGAGGCGTGACGTCACTGATAAGGCGTTCGTTCTTTCGTTCGTTCGTTCTTTCGTTCCTCTTGCCTATAGCGTAACGTCTTTGTGCGGGCCATCATCTCTTTCGGCGCCAAAAAGGAATCAAGTGAACGTGGGTGTGATTATAAACTGTGGATATTTATTAATGGCAGTCACTTCTTTCTTTTTTCTTTTTTTTTCCAGTCACGTCGTTGTGGGCCATCATCTCTTTCGGCGCCTCAAGATTCACGCTAAAAAAATAAGTATCAAGTTTACCTGGATGTAATTATAAACCGTGGAAACTAATGGCGGTCACTGATGCCTTCCTTTTTTTTCCTTTTTCTTTTTTTTTGTTTGTTTGTTTGTTTTGTTTCTGCAGTATAACGTCTTTGTGTTTCATCATCTCTTTCGGCGTCTCAGTATTCACCGTAAAGAAAAACGTAAAGGAAATGTGTATGTAAGTATGAATCGTGGGAATGGGTGAAGATGGAAATGGGTTCGTGGAAATGGTGGTCACTTTTTCCATTCACATACTTTTGCTTTATTTTCCCCTTTTCGTGCTTTCTTGTTTTTTCTTCTTATTTCTTTTCCTTGTCGTATCTTTGTTGGTTGGTTGTGGCATCTCTGTTGGCCCTCTCGGTGTCTCAAGATTCACTTCTTTTTTTTTTTCTTACAACAAAGGAGACAGCTCAAGGGCAACAAAAAGAGTGTAAAAAAAAAGCCTGCTAGTCGATTTTCCCACAATGGACAAGAGTAAAGAGTGGCCAAAAGAGAGGTCAATTTTGGGTGGAGAGGTGTCTTGATACACTCCTCTTGAAAGAGCTCAAGTCATATGCAGGAGGAAATAGAGACGAATGAAGGCTGTTCCAGAGTTTACCAGTGTAAGGGATGAAAGAGTAAAGATACTAGTTAACTCTTGCATAAGGGGTTTGGACAGTATAAGGAGGAGCTAGAGTAGAATGTCGAGTGCAGCGGGGTCGCGGGAAGGGAGGAGGCATGCAGTTAGCAAGCTCAGAAGAGCAGTAAGCATGAAAATATCGATAGAAGATAGAAAGAGAGGCAACATGGCGGCGGAATTTAAGAGATAAAAGACTGTCAGTATGAGGAGGGGAGTTGATGAGACGAAGAGCCTTTGACTACCCTGTCCAAGAGAGCTGTGTGAGTGGAGCCCCCCCACACACGTGATGCATACTCCGTACGAGGGCGGACAAGGCCCCTCTGTATGGACAGCAACTGTGCGCGGGAGAAGAACTGGCGGAGCCGATACAGAAGGTATAACCTCGATGAAGCTGATTTAGTGAGAGAGGAGATATGAAGTTTCCAGTTGAGATTTTGAGTTAAGGATAGACCGAGAATGTTTAGTGTGGGAGAAGGTGACAGCTAAATGTTGTCGAAGAATAGGGGATAGGTGTTTGGAAGGTTGTGTCGAGTTGATAGGTGGAGAAATTGAGTTTTTGAGGCGTTGAAGGACACAAGGTTCTTCTTGCCCCAATCGGAAATGATAGTAAGGTCTGAGGTTAAGCGTTCTGCAGCCTCCAGCCTGTAATCGTATAGTTCCTGTTGGGTTGGCCTTCTATCAAAAAAAGTTGGATAATGTAGAGTAGAGTCATCGGCGTAAGAATGGATAGGACAGTTCGTTTTGGAAAGAAGATCATCAATGAACAACAGAAAGAGAGTGGGCGATAGGACAGAGCCCTGCGGGAAGAACAGTGACCGTCTACTATACAGCAGTGATAGATCGGTCAGATAGGAAACTGGAGATAAAGGTACAGAGAGAAACTTCTGATTAGGGATTGATTCAAAAGCTTTAGATAGGCAAGAAAGTAAAGCAATAGAACGGTAGTTTGAGGGATTGGAACGGTCACCCTTCTTAGGCACAGGCTGTATGAAGGCGTACTTCCAGCAGGAAGGAAAGGTAGATGTTGACAGGCAGAGGCGAAAGAGTTTGACCAGGCAGGGTGTCAGCACGGAGGCACAGTTTTTAAGGACAGTAGGAGGCACTCCATCAGGCTCATAAGACTTCTGAGGATTGAGGCCAGAGAAATAGAAAATAGAGAAAAAAATAGAAAAAATGAGTGGATATCATTATGAATCGCGGATAGTAATGGTAATCATATTAATTTTTCGACATTTTCAGGGCAAAAAGAAAAAGGAAACGAAAAAGTCCTGGAAATATGTGATAGAGTAGCCGAGTTGGGCAAAAAAATATTGTATGGAAGGTGTAGATTTTATTTCTTTTTTTTTTTCGTGTCGGCGTCATCATCTTTGTGGGTCATCAATGGCTCGGCGTTCACCCCAGAGAAGGAAAAATCAACGTGGGTATAATTATGAACCGTGGAAGTTTACGGCGATCACTGATTCTTTGTCTTTTTAATTGTTAGCTGTGTTTTTCTTCTTCCTTTTCCGTGTCTGGGTCTGCATCTTTGTGGGTCATCACCTCTGTACCTCATCCTCCACTCCAATAAAAAAAAAGTTAATCAAATGTAGTCTTGAATTAAACTTATTGTGATCACTGGTTTAATGTTTTTTTAATTGTCTTTTTTACTTCATTTTTCTTTCCTATGTCAGCATCTTTGTGGCCTTTCTTTCCTCCATTCTGCCCTAAATATGTCATGTAAGTATTTGAACCACTAAAATTTAAGACGGTCATTGATTTAGACTGATCACCACCACCACCACCACCACCAACAACAACAACAACAACAACAACAACATCCCCAAGAAGAAAATAAGGACATGATCATAATGGAAGGAGAGTCATGGTCATCACAGGTCGTATTTTCTTCTTTTCTTTTGCGAACTTATATATCAGTGAGGCGCCTTTCCTCCCCTCTCATTTCCCCCTTTGAAAAAAACATATGAAGCTGAATACTATGTTCCTCTTACTTCCATTCATTACAATTCACAGGCAAACCAAAACAGACAGAGAGTGAGACAAATTAGCTCAAATAACTGAAGCTTTATTTTCCTTCTTCTCATCCTCGTCTTATAACATCTGTTCCATTCATTCCATTTAACTCTCACACCAGAACCTTAGAGAGAGGGGCACAAACAAACTCTAACACTGAGGGAAACATACCACAAATTAGCTCAAATAACTGAAGCTTTATTTTTCCTCTTCTCTTCCTCGTCGACTATAACATCTATTCCATTCACTCCATTTAACTCTCAAACCGAAACCTTAGAGAGAGGCGCACAAAAAACTCTAACACTGAGGAAAACAAACCACTGTAATTCTTTCTTTTTTTTTACAACAAAGGAGACAGCTCAAGGGCACACAAAAAAGTAAACAATAATAAAAAAAAAGCCCGCTAATCGCTGCTCACAAAAAGAATCTAAGGAGGTGGCTGAAAGAGAGGTCAATTTCGGGAGGACACACAGAACAACCCCAACATTGAATGAAGCACAACATCCGTATAGTACCATGGAGTCTTCACGCGGATGACCGGCCAGCCTCCTCTGTAGTTTAGCTCATCCGCTTCTTCTTGCTCCTTTACTTTTTTTTTACAGCTAAAGAAACAGCTCAACGGCAACAACAAAAAAAAGGTGTAAAAAACAAAGCCCGCTAATCGCTGTTCCCACAAAGACAAAGTAATGAGCGGCCAAAAGAGAGGTCAATTTCGGGAGGAGAGGGGCCTTGATACACTCCTCTTGAAATCTATTCCATTCATTCCATTTGCTCCATTCAATACTCAAACCAAAACCTAGAGAGAGGGATACAAAACTGCCTAAATAAGTGAAGTTTTAGCAAATTTTGTCCTCTTCCTTTTGCTCCACTCCTTCCATTCATTCCATTCAACTCTCAAACCACAGCATTAAGAGAGGGAAACAAAACAACTATAACACTTACCTCACATCCATTCTATTCATTCCATTCAACTTCCAAACCATAGCATTAAGAGAGGGAAACAAAACAACTCTAATAATTAAGGAACTCTCATCCCTAATCCTCTAATATATACGGGACTCAAAACAGCTCTAATACCAGGGGAAACAAACCAACTCTAATACCCTAATACCGCGGGAAACACAACAGCCCTTACACCATTCTTCACGGCAAATCACCAGCCCGCCGCCTCTGTACTTTAGCTGCCATGGAGGTGAGAATGTTTTTACCCCCAGCGCGGAGGGGAGAGTCGCTGAGGGCCGCCGCGCCTGTGTTTACGTGGCCGTGTAATTATCGAGGTGGTGGAGGCGTCGGCTGTACTCACTCTCAGGCCGCGAAGTGTAGGGTTCGAGGCCACACTTACGGCTCGTCCATTAACTCGCGTCCACGTTTTACAACTGTCAATGGCGGCAGCTGTTTTCCGTCTTTTCTCTCTGTGTTTCTGTCTGTCTATTTGTGCCTCTCCCTCTTTCCTCTCTCTTTTCTTTCTCTTTCTTTCTGTTTGTCTTCTTGTCTCTCTTTTTCTCGCTTTTTCATTCTTTTTCATTCTGTTTCTCTGTCTCTTTCTCTTTGTCTTTTTCTCTTTCTCTCATTTCTCTTCTCTCTCTCTCTCTCTCTCTCTCTCTCTCTCTCTCTCACGCCCCCCCTTCCTCCCCCCCTACACTCCTGGTTAATAAAGAAACAATAACATTAAGATTATGGAGAGTGGAGGAAAAATATCAAGGAGGGGGGAGGTGGAGGAGGGGGAGGAAGGGGAGGTAAGGAGAGGGGTGATGTAGGCAGGGTGGGGCAGGGGTGACAGGTGAAGGGGCAGGCAGGGTGGGGGGATGGGGGTAGAGAGGGGGGAGGGGGGTGCTAGAGGTGATGAGGTAACCGTGTAAAAGGCTTGACAGGGGAAGAAG
>NC_066560.1:4050987-4083487 GCF_024679095.1 Eriocheir sinensis
CTATAAGAGGTCAGTCAGTCAGTCAGTCAGTCAGTCGGAGCTACACATGTCTATAAGAGGTCAGTCAGTCAGTCAGTCAGTCAGTCAGTCAGTCGGGGCTACACATGTCTATAAGAGGTCAGTCAGTCAGTCAGTCAGTCGGAGCTACACATGTCTATAAGAGGTCAGTCAGTCAGTCAGTCAGTCGGAGCTACACATGTCTATAAGAGGTCAGTCAGTCAGTCAGTCAGTCGGAGCTACACATGTCTATAAGAGGTCAGTCAGTCAGTCAGTCTACACAACACAGCTGAAGAGAAACATGTGTCCTCCCTATCCGTCAAAATATCCATAACCTCCATTTGTAACCTTCAGTCATCTTTGTCCTTACTTCATAACTCTCTATCTATCCATAAATCTATCTCATTTCTGTTTGTAACTATCAATTTAATTTGCCTTTGCTTCATAACTCCTTCATTTGTTTTATCCATCAACGACCCCATTTTGTAACCCATCTATTGTCTCACTTCCTTTATATAAACCTAAATTTATCTATCACGAACATCCCCATTGCTACGATCTCAAATGTATCACTTATGTTTATGTTATGTGAATATGTTTATGTGTATATGCTATGCTATGTGAATTTGCTATTTGTTTATGATTTTTTGTATTGTTTCTGTATATCTTATGTTTATCTTATCATCGCTAACTTGAATTGAGAACTATTTCGGCATTTTTCTTTTTGTTCCTTACCATTCAGACCATTTAAAACATTTGGACATCTTTCTTGTTCCTTACGAATCAGACCATTTAAAACATTTGGACATCTTTCTTGTTCCTTACGAATCAGACCATTTAAAACATTTGGACATCTTACTCGCTTGTTCCTTATGATTCAGACCATTTAGAACATTTGGACATCTTACTCGCTTGTTCCTTATGATTCAGACCATTTAGAACATTTGGACATCTTACTCGCTTGCTCCTTACGATTCAGACCTTATGGAACCCTTCTCGGCATCTTCACCTATTCTCTTTTTCCCGACTTTACTTCCTCTCCTACTTTGTTCTGCCGCTCGCCTGCCTCCATTTCTTACTTCTTATCTGTACATACTTTCCCAGGAGGAGGTACTGAGGGATGGAATGGCGGTAAGGGAAGAAGAGGCGGGCGGGAGAGAGACGCGGAGGGAGGGAGGGGGGGAGGGCGACACACGGCGACACGGGTTGACAAGTGTTCGCTAATGACGCCGCCACACGCCTCCCGCCAACCCCCAGCAGGCGAAGACCCCACGACACCTGCCCCTCCTCTTCCTCCTCCTCCTCCGTTCTCAGGCCATCCCGAAAACTGCCCATCTTGATGAATATTCACTGTTTTCACTCCTCGCTGGGGGGTTGTAGTACACACACACACACACACACACACACACACACACACACACAAACACACCCACACACACAACTAACACACGCTATTTCCCAGTTTCTTCCTTCTTTTATTCAGTTTTCTTACAGTTTTCTTTTTATACCTTCGCTCTCTCCCTCTCTCATCTTACCCCCCTTCTCTCCCTCCCTTTTATCCTTCTCTTATATACTTGCCCCGTATCTCTCTTCCTTCCTCTCTTCTTTCCCATTCATCCCATACCAACCATTTCCCAAGTCCTTGTTTTTCTCTCCTTTTTTCTTGCATTTTTTTCGTCCTCTCTTCATCTATCTCTCTACCTGGCCACACCTGTCCGCCTTAATGAGAACAAGGCCAGGTGTGTGTGTTCTACTGTTCCCCCCATACCTGTGCTCTCATCCAATTTAACCTTTACAAGAGAGAGAGAGAGAGAGAGAGAGAGAGAGAGAGAGAGAGAGAGAGAGAGAGAGAGAGAGAGAGAGAGAGAGAGAGAGAGAGAGAGAGAGAGAGAGAGAGAGAGAGAGAGAGAGACAGACAGACAGACAGACAGACAGACAGACAGACAAAATCAACCACTTCTCATGCCTCCACTATTATAACATCGCTAGCCACTATTACGGTCTCATTATAGCTTTACGTTTCCTTAGTAACTTTATATAGCCTTATTCTGCCCCGGTAGCTCAGTGGACTAAGGCTCTGCTCTGTCAGGGGTACGGGAGTGTGGTGTGTGAAGGTTCCGGCAGTGCCCAGAGGTTGGCTAACTATAGGAGCTTTAGAGGCAATGCAAGCGGGATTTTTCCATTATTTTTTACATATAATCTGCTTCCTTTACTGTAAAAAAAAATATAAAAATACCTCTTAAGGGGCTATTACACTGGGCAAATTTTCCATGGATCTTCAGTCAAACCACGATTTCCACTGGCGTGTTTTTCATATTTCCGTGGTTTTCTGACGGGTCCACGATCTTCCAAAGCTACGGTAGATTTCACCGAAGGACGACGGTATTACTCACCATCATCATCATCATCAGCAATAACAAGAAACAAATGAGAACCACGCTAGCGGAAATCGTGGTTTGACTGGAGATCCACGAAAAATTTGCCCAGTGTAATAGCCCCTTTACGGGAGGGTACTTGCTGACGATCACAAGTACAGCACGTGGTCTGGCCGTGGGGGTGAACACGTAACACACTGCCTTATTCATGCACAGGTACATGAGTCTCCTTATATAGTAATAACAGACCAGGTATAAGCAATCACTCCTCACTTGTAATACTCACAGATTATTATTTCACAGGTATAACACTGATTAGGTTACCTGTACTTATCATAGGTAACACTGATGAGCTTTCAACCTTACACACACACACCAGGTAGATGAAGTTTTCCCTCTCACCGTATACATAAACAGCACGCCCGGCTATCCCCTTCTTCCCTTCCCTTCCCTTTTCACACACACTATTCACTCGTTATTTAGTTTAGTTATCATAGGCTACATTATTGAACTTTCAGCCTTACACACGCACTAGACAGTAACGAACGTTCAAGGTGGAAGAGTAAGGAACGTAGATGAAACGTTCCCTCTTACTGTAAATGAACAACGTGCCCTCCAATTCTTATCTCCATCCCTTTCCTTTCCACTCACACTACTCACGCTTAATTTAGTTTACTTATCATAGTTTACATTAATGAACTTTCAACCTTACACACACACACACACACACACACCAGGTAGACTCTTTCCCTCTTACTATACATAAACAATATGCCCGGCAGTCCCCTCCCCTTTCCATCCCTTCCCTGGTCACTCTCAAACTACTCACGGTTTATTTTCCTCCTCAGGTGAGTCCCGTGAAATGCCTGGACACGGGCGGCGGGGGGCGGGCAGGTAAACATCTCAGGCGGGACGCGAGATGACGGGCGGACGTAGAACACAGGTAAATGCCCGCTATCACCTGTCCGATCTGAGGAGGAGGAGGAGGAGGAGGAGGAGGAAGATGGATGGAGAGAGATGTATGAGGGAAATTAGAGTGGAGATGTGCAAGGAAAAATAAATAATTGGGGAGATAAACAGATGGTAGATAGAAAGATAGATAGATAGATAGGAGAGAGAGAGAGAGAGAGAGAGAGAGAGAGAGAGAGAGAGAGAGAGAGAGAGAGAGAGAGAGAGAGAGAGAGAGAGAGAGAGAGAGAGAGAGAGAGAGAGAGAGAGAGAGAGATTTACATAGATTTACATAGAAAATCAGACCACACAGACCCCATGGTCCAGACTTGGTGGTCTGTCCTTAAACCTAAGTGATTTTACATTAATCAGAAGACTCCAAAACGTTGCATTTCTACTCTAGTTGATATTAAGTTGAAGGAAGTGACGGTCGAGCTTATTTTTGAAGAAGTCAATCGTGTTACACTGGACCACTGATGATGGGAGCTTATTCCATTCTCGCACTACAACGTTGGTGAAGAAAAATTTGGTGCAGTCTGAATTTACTTGTCTACATCTGAGTTTTACGCCATTGTTCCTCGTGCGCAAAGTGTCATCGATCATAAACAATGTTGATCTGTCTACATTCGTGAAACCATTAAGTATTTTAAAACATTCGATCAGTTTTCCTCGGAGGCGACGTTTCTCAAGAGAGAACATGTTAAGGGTAGAAAGCCTTTCTTCGTAGGATTTGTTGCGCAAGGAAGGGATCATTTTCGTTGCCCGACGCTGAACACCTTCTAATTTAGCAATATCCTTTGCATGGTGGGGAGACCAAAACTGTACCGCATATTCCAAGTGGGGTCTGACTAAACTGTTGTAGAGCGGGAGTATTACATCTTTATTCTTAAATAAAAAGTTTCTTTTAATGAGGCCCAACATTCTGTTCGCTTTATTTGCTGCATCGATGCATTGCTGTGAGAATTTGAGGTTTGACGCGATTTTGACCCCCAAGTCCTTGACGCATTGAACGCTTTTGAGTTTAACGCCGCGCATTTCGTAATCAAACTTCTTATTCCTCGTTCCAACTTGAAGGACCTGGCACTTGTCTACGTTAAAGGGCATCTCCCATCTATCCGACCAAGCTGAGAGAGAGAGAGAGAGAGAGAGAGAGAGAGAGAGAGAGAGAGAGAGAGAGAGAGAGAGAGAGAGAGAGAGAGAGAGAGAGAGAGAGAGAGAGAGAGAGAGAGAGAGAGAGAGAGAGAGAGAGAGAGAGATGAACTAAGGAGGAACAAGACCATGAAACTGAATAAGAAGAAAAGAAAAGAAGAAACAGCAAGAAAGGAGATAAAGGAAAAAGAACTAGAAGAAGAAGAAGAAAAAGAAAAAGAAAAAGAAAAAGAAAAAGAAGAAAAAGAAAAAGAAGAAGAAGAAGAAGAAGCGTGGGTGACTTCCTTGGGCAGATCCTTATCGTCTTGAAATGGTAATGGGCAGCTGATAGTGTTTCCTTTATCTGTGGTGGCGAGGCGAGGAGGAGGAGGAAGAGGAGGAGGAGGAGGAGGAGGAGGAGGAGGGAAGCGATAGTGATCTCCGTAATTATGATGATGAGTAAGCCCCCCCACCAGCACCTCTTCCTCCTCTTCTTCCTCCTCCTCCTCCTCCTCCTCCTATTCTTGTTTTTTTTCTTTATCCATCCAGCACCTCCTTTTTTCTTTCTTCTGGTTTCTCTTCTATGTCTTCTCTTTCTTCTTCCTCCTCCTCCTTTTCATTCTTCTTTCTCATCCTTCAACAACTATTCCTATTTTCTCTTCTTTTCTTCTACCTCCTCCTCCTCCTCCTCCTCCTCCTCCTCCTCTCCAACGCGTCTACATAACTGTTCTCTCCATTCTTCTTCCTCCTCCAGAAAATTTCCTCTCATTTTCTCTCCACTTACACTATTTCTTTCTCTCTCCTCCCATGTACTCCTCCTCTTTATCCTCCTCCTTTCTCTTCTCTTTTATTTTCTCTTAGTTTTCTCTTCTCTTTCTCACATTTCTTCTCTCTTCTCTCCTCTTTCCTTCTCGTTCCCTTTCTCCTCTCCACTTCTCTTCCTCCTCCACACAATCATTTTTCTCCTTATTTATCCCTCCCATTATTTTTTTTCTTTCCACTCCTCCTCCACCTACAAACACTCCTCTCTTCCTCTCTTCTACTCCACTCCCCTCTCCTCTCCTCTATTCTTCCCTTTCTAACCAGTCTATCTTCCTCCTCCTCTCACTCCTCCATCTTCCACCATCTTCTTCTGTGATTAGTTATTAAAAAGAAGGTCGACAATGATAAGTAATGAGAAGAATGAGAGGAAAAAGAAGGACAAAAAGAAAAGAAGATAAAACGAAAAAGAAGTGAACAAGAGGAAATGAAGAAAAAGGAGTAAGAAGGAAAGAAGAGAAAAGAACGCGTAAAGAAAGAAGAAAAGGAGGGTCTTTCCGGTTATACGAACTATCGACTTTTTTTTTTTTTTTTTTTGCATTTTTCCAATGTATTTTTTTACGTAGAATCCGAAAATAACATTGGTTTTTTGGAGAAATGGATAGATAAAAAGTTATTCAACTTTAAAGTTATTTATTTCCTATGCATTACTGAAGAAATGCAAACTTTTATTTTTCCTTTCTTTTATCAAATGTAAGACATACCTGGAAAGGATAGGTTAGGTTAGGTTAGGTTAGGTTAGGTTAGGTTAGGTTAGGTTAGGTTAGGTTAGGTTAGTTTAGGTTAGGTTAGGTTAGGTTAGGTTAGGTTAGGTTAGGTTAGGTTAGGTTAGGTTAGGTTAGGTTAGGTTAGGTTAGGTTAGGTTAGGTTCGGTTAGGTTAGGTGATTTTTGACCTGAAAGAGAGGAAAAATGAAAGTTAGCATTTCTTCAGTATTACATAGGGAATAAATAACTTTAAAGTTGAATAACTTTTTACCTATTGGTTTCTCCAAAAAAAAATTGTCATTTTAGGATTCTACGGAAAAAAATACATTGAAAAAATTTAAAAATACCCCAAAAATCGATAGTTCGTATAACCGGAAAGATCCGAAAAGGAAGACACAGGGAAGGAAGAAAAGATGATAAAGGAATAAATAAAGAAAGAAGAAAATAAAGAAAAAAGGAGTAAAAAGAAAAGAAGAGAAAAGAACGCGTAAACAAAGAAGAAAAGGAAGACACAGGGAAGGAAGAAAAGATAATAAAGTAACAAGTAAAGAAATAAGAAAAATAAGAAAATTACGAGAGTAAAAGAAGAATCAAGAAAAAATAAGAAAAGGAGAGAAAAAAAGAAGAAATAACAACAGTAACAACAAAAATAATAATAAAAACCAAACAAACAAGAAAGGAAGAAAACTCGTGCCCACAAGCCAAAAAATTTGCGTTCGACTCCGACTAAACAACAAACACAAACACACAAACACACTCGTTCATCCCCTAATCTCTCTGCCCATCAGTAGCCCCAGGTGCGTGTGTGTGTGGGGGGGGGAGGGGGAGCCGGGAGGAAAGGAGGGAGGGAGGGAGGGAAGAGGAACAGTGGGGGGGGTCATCTGTCGTGTGTGTGTGTGTGTGTGTGTGTGTGTTGTTGAGGTAGTAGTAGTAGTAGTAGTAGTAGTTGTAGTAATCTTAGTAGTATTTTTAGCCAGTTATTATGATTAGTTTGCACACAGTTTAAGCTTAGTCGTTTTTTTGTACTCATTTTATCATGTCGACCAATCTTTGCATATTTTTTTCACCAATTCCTTTTTTTTCCTCACCTGCTTATTACTCTCATTTTTTGCACCTGTTATCTTTGCACGCTCTTTCATTGGTGTGTACGTGTTGCAAGCGGCCGTGTGTGTTTAGCATCTTGTCTATAACTCTTTCTCTTCCTCCTCGTCCATTCCTTCCTCCTGCCAAACCTTGCCTTCCCTCCACACACACAGTAGCTCTCTTTTTCTCTCTCCGTCTTATCGCCCGTGCCATCATCATCTTCCTCTTCGTCGCCATTCTTTTCCCTCCCCTTTCACACATTCTCCACCTCCCTCCCTACCTCCCTCCTCTCGCTATCTCTCGTGTGAGGCATTAACACCACTAATACTCCGACCAGCCAGTCAGTAGCGGCTACCGGGGGTCATCTGATAGGCTATCTGATACCAGGGGGCCGCCATCACCGTGAGACTCCCTGATAAGGCCCCACCGCTACCAGTTACCTCCTGTGGCTACCTCCTGCCTCCATCACCCTCTTATCTAGGCTTCTGTCACGCCTTGTCGCCTTTCCTCCCTCCCTCTATATCCCTATACTTCAGTCTTTTTTTCTTCTCTTCTCTTTATCCTCTCCAATATTTTACCTTTATTCCCCCATCCATCTTCATCAATACTCTGTTACCTTTCCTTCCTTCTCTTCCTCTTCATCAGTTTTTTTCCTTTCTTTCCTCTTTCTCCTCTTTATCAGTTTTCACATCTATTTCCTTCATCCTCTTCATTAATATTTTACCTCTCTTTTCATCTTCTTCATCAAAACTTTATCTTTCTTTCCTCTTCCTCCTCATTATCAGCCTTCTTCCTCCTTTTCCTTCATCCTCTTCATCAGTATTCTATCTTCATCATCTTCATCAATCTGTCTTCTTTCTCTCCTCCTCATCATCTTTTTCCTTCCTCCTCTCCTCGTCGTCACCATCATCATCAACCAGTGTAACATAAAACTGCAGGGTAGGTTCTTTCCCAACATCCTCCACGTCTCTGTCCAGCTAACTAATAACGGGGAGCGTCCGCCTGGGGTCTCCGGTTCACTCCCTCGCCGCCTCCACCCAAGACAGTCCCCCCAGCAAGCCTCCGGTCATCTATACCCTTCCCATTCCACTCTTGTCTTAGGGCCAGTTTCACAGTTCCCCATGATGGGTTAGTAAGCTCCCAAACCAGTACCAGAGCCTTCGAAATTTCCTTGTATAGTGTCTGGTGTTTATATTGAAGTTCACAAATTTGACGAAACTATACAGGAAAAGTCTTGTGTATTTAGTGTGGCATCGAAGACCTCACCATATTGGATTGTATGGGATTCTATAGTTTGGTTCGGGCTGTTACGAAGACACTGTGTTGGACTGTGAAATCGGCTCTCAGTGTGCTCTATCTGACTTCGGTAAATCCTCTAATTAGACTTATCTTCCTTTTTCTTTATAAAGTTATCAGCCTCTCAAGACCTCTGCGATTCCTGAGTGTTTATTTTATTTATTATTATTTTGTTTACATCAGAGAACACGGCTCAAGGGCAACAAAAAGAGTACAAAAAAAGCCCGCTACTCGCCGCTCCCATAAAAGATAAAAGTAAAGAGTAGCCAAATGAGAGGTCAATTTCGGGTCAATCTCGCTCCTTTACTTTGGTTGTCTCGTCTGTTGTTGTCAGTTCTACGCGTGATCCTTATGACCTTACCTACATCTACTCTTCGGCGTCTGAACTCATACACACTCACAGTTCGAAATAAGTTCCACGAGACAATGCGGTCAGTACAATCTGGCTGTGTGGCTCCAGGATGATGTTTCTGTAATTCTCTGCTCCATCCCCTCTTCTTTTCTCTGATGTTGCCTCTCTCTCTTTGCCTCATCCTCTTCTTTTTCTCTTAATGATGTTTCTATAATATTATGCTCTCTCCCCTTTTATTATTCTCTCCTTATCTCTGATGTTGCCTCTCTCTCTTTGCCTCATCCTCTTCTTTTTCTATTAATGATGTTTCTATAATATTCTGCTCTCTCCCCCCTTCTTATTCTCTCTTCTCTTCTCTGATGTTGCCTCTCTCTTTGCCTCATCCTCTTCTTTTTTTATATTAATGATGTTTCTACAATAGTCTGCTCTCTCCAGGTTTGTCATGGGTTAGTTCACTTTAGTTCAGTTCAGATGTCAGGTCAGTTCAGTGGATGGGGCGAAGTGCAGCCCTTGTAACGGCACTTCTGTCATTAGTGTTTGTCTGTGTTTGCTCCGTTGTGGTCTGGCGGGGGAAAGGGACGACCACTCCGCTGTCTTAGGAGGTCGATCTTTCCGCGCTGTGTCCCGTAGACTTCAGCGCAGGAGTGAAGAAGTGGAGGTTGAACAGTACGAGGTAGAGATAGTAGTGGATGCTGATTATAAAGGGGTGTTCACATACCGGCCTGTTGAATGAGTTAGCGATGGAAGAAAAATATAACTCTCTTTTCTCTCTCTCTCTCTCTCTCTCTCTCTCTCTCTCTCTCTCTCTCTCTCTCTCTCTCTCTCTCTCTCTCTCTCTCTCTCTCTCTCTCTCTCTCTCTCTCTCTCTCTCAAAACTCCACACACGACGGCTTTTTCTACTTTTCTCTACCCCTTCCACCTCTCCCTCCCTCCCTCCCTTACCCCTCCCCCTCCCTCCCTTACCCTTCCCTCCCTCCCTCCATACCTCATTCTCTCCCTCTCTCGCTAACCACAAAACTTTTCTACTTTCCTTCACCCCTCACATCAGTACCTCCCCCTCCTCCCTCCTCCCTCCCTCCCTCCCCTTTGCACCTGCCCTAACGCACACCTTGCCTAATAAGGGTAATTGGCCGGCGCTTCACCTGGTCGCGGTCGGAGCGTGTAATCTGCCGCTAATACTCAAGATTTACCATTCACTCCCTTGATGCTGAGGGGGCGGGGGGGGGGAGTTAGGGGGGAGAAGGAGGAAAGGGGGTCGTGTTTGGGGGAGGAAGGAGGGAAGGAGGAAGGGGGAGCAAGAGGGAGAAAAGGAGGAATGGAGAGGAAGGAAGGGATGGGGAAGAAAGGGAGGAAGTGGGGAGAAAGGAGGAAGGGCGAGGGAAGGTTAGGAAACAAGGAAAGGGGAGGAAATGGGAGAAAAGGAAGAAGGGGAAAAGGAAGGAGGGGGGGAAGGGTGGGGGCGTGTTTGGGGGAAGAAGGAGGGAAGGAGGGGAGGAAGGAGGAGAATATGAGGAATGGGAAGGAAGGAAGGAAGGGAAGGGGAAGAAAGGGAGGAAGTGGGGAGAAAAGCGGAAGAGCGAGGGAAGGTTAGGAAACAAGGAAGGAAGGGGGAGGAAATGGGAGAAAAGGAGGAAGGGGAAAAGAGAGGAAGGGGGGAAGGGGGGAGGTTGAGGATACGGAGACACATATTCAAAACAGCCAAAGCTCAGAACTGTGTGTGTGTGTGTGTGTGTGTGTGTGTGTGTGTGTGTGTGTGTGTGTGTGTGTTCTTAGTTTTACCCACAATATTAA
Source organism: Eriocheir sinensis (assembly GCF_024679095.1). Lineage (NCBI taxonomy): Eukaryota > Metazoa > Arthropoda > Malacostraca > Decapoda > Varunidae > Eriocheir > Eriocheir sinensis. Next base: position 4,061,483 of record NC_066560.1, read on the forward strand.
TTCCATCTTTATATCGCTCTCTCCGTTTCTTGCGCCATTAAAGTGTTTCCTCCTCCTCCTCCTCCTCCTCCTCCTCTTTTTCTTCTTCTTCGTCTTTCTCCTCCAGTTCATAATTTATCTTCTAAAAGAGATTGTATTGAAATTTTAATGATCATCTTCGTTAAATTTCCACTTTGCAACATTATTCTTCTTTTCCTTCCTCATCTCCTCCTCCTCTTCCTCCTTTCTTCCCTCTTTCTCCACTATTACCAACACTTTCCTTCTGCTCTTCTCCCCACTTTTCTCTTCCACATTTTCCTCCACCTGCAAAGGGAAGAATATAATTGTTTAAGATTGAATATTGTTGGAATAATTTGTCTATTTATAAATTCTTAATAACTTTACCTTTGATGATCGGTCCTTTCCCTCACACCTGCTTCAATCACACCTGCTCGACCAAACGCTTTTATACTAATTAATTCTTTTGTATTTTAGTGTATATTTGTTTGTTTGTTTTTTTTCTGCTGTAAATATCCGTCTTTATGAAGGCGTGTAACTTACCAAACTTACATTTTTGTTAATCAATTCCTTCTCTCTCACCTTTCCCAATCATACCTGGCTGACCTAACACCTGAAGGCTAATCACATTCCCTTTTATTATTGTATATATTTGTTTTCCTCTGCGTTGTAAACATTCGTCTTTAATAAGGCTTTTTACTTCCTCACCTTCCCTTTGTCAATCATTTCCTTCCTCTCGCCTTTCCCAAACATATGACTAACCAAATTGTTTCCTAATTATCACATTCACTATTTTTTTTACCGTATATTAGTTTATTTCTGCAGCAAACATTTGGTGTGTAACTTTCTCACCTTACCTTCTTGTTAATCATATCCTTCCCTCACGTCTGTTACAATCACACCTGCCTGACCAAACACCTGTAGGTTATACTAATCACATTCACTTTTATTTTTCTGTATATGTTTGTTTTCATTGTGCTGTAAATATTCATCTGTATGAAGGCGTGTACCTAACTCACCTAACCTTTGTCAATCACTTTCTTTTCTCACCCCTCTCCTAATCACACCTGCCTGGCCAAACACCTGTATTTTAATCACATTCCCTGTTAATTTTTACTGTATATGTTTGTTTTTCATTCTGCTTTAAACATTTCACCAACTAACTCACCTAGCTTCCCTAATCAATTCCTTCCCTAACACCTTTCCTAATAACACCTGCCTGGCCAAACACCTGTATTTTAATCATATTCACTGTTATTTTTTTACTGTATAATGTTTATTTTTCATCCTGCTTTAAACATTTCACCAACTAAGTCACCTATACCTTTCCTAATCAATTCCTTCCCTAACACCTTTCCTAATCACACCTGCCTGGCCAAACACCTGTATTTTAATCACATTCACTGTTCTTTTTTACTGTATATGTTTGTTTTTCATTCTGCTGTAAACATTTCACCAACTAACTCACCTATACCTTTCCTAATAAATTCCTTCCCTCACACCTTTCCCAATCACACCTGCCTGGCCAAACACCTGTATTTTATTCACATTCACTGTTATTTTTACTATATATGTTTATTTTTCATTCTGCTGTAAACATTTCACCAACAAACTCACCTACTTTTCCTAATCAGTTCCTTGCCTCACACCTTTCCCAATCACGCCTGCCCAGCCAAGCACCTGTATAGATGTTGCTGTTTTAAGTCTTCATACAGGTAAATATTTGTCTATACATGGAGTCGTGTATTACCTTGTTAGCCTTGCCTTCCCTAATCAGTTCCTTCCTTCACCTGTGTCTATGTAATTGAGTTTGATGTTACCCATTCCTAATATTCCTCTCCCTCAATCCCTTCCTCTCATTTCACTTTCCTCCCATCCCATCTTCCTCCCATCCCATCTTCCTCCCATCTCATTGTCTTCCCATCCCATTTTCCTCCCATCCCATCTTCCTCCCATCCCATCTTCCTCCCTTCTCCTTTTCTTCCCATCCCATCTTCCTCCCATCCCATCTTCCTCCCATCCCATCTTCCTCCCATCCCATCTTCCTCCCATCTCATCTTCCTCCCATCTCATCTTCCTCCCATCTCATTTTCCTCCCATCCCATCTTCCTCCCATCCCATCTTCCTCCCATCTCATTTTCCTCCCATCCCATCTTCCTCCCATCCCATCTTCCTCCCATCCCATCTTCCTCCCATCCCATCTTCCTCCCATCCCATCTTCCTCCCATCACATCTTCCTCCCATCTCATTTTCCTCCCATCCCATCTTCCTCCCATCCCATCTTCCTCCCATCCCATCTTCCTCCCATCCCATCTTCCTCCCATCCCATCTTCCTCCCATCCCATCTTCCTCCCATCCCATCTTCCTCCCATCCCATCTTCCTCCCATCCCATCTTCCTCCCATCCCATCTTCCTCCCATCCCATCTTCCTCCCATCCCATCTTCCTCCCATCTCATTTTCCTCCCATCCCATCTTCCTCCCATCCCATCTTCCTCCCATCTCATCTTCCTCCCATCTCATCTTCCTCCCATCTCATTTTCCTCCCATCCCATCTTCCTCCCATCCCATCTTCCTCCCATCTCATTTTCCTCCCATCTCATCTTCCTCCCATCTCATTTTCCTCCCATCCCATCTTCCTCCCATCCCATCTTCCTCCCATCTCATTGTCTTCCCATCCCATCTTCCTCCCATCTCATTTTCCTCCCGTCCCATCTTCCACCCATCCTATCTTCCTCCCATCTCATCTTCCTCCCATCCCATATTCCTCCCATCCCATCTTCCTCCCATCCCATCTTCCACCCATCCCATCTTCCTCCATCCCATCTTCCTCCCATCTCATCTTCCTCCATCTCATCTTCCTCCCATCCCATCTTCCTCCCATCTCATTTTCCTCCCGTCCCATCTTCCACCCATCCTATCTTCCTCCCATCTCATCTTCCTCCCATCTCATTTTCCTCCCATCCCATCTTCCTCCCATCTCATTTTCCTCCCGTCCCATCTTCCACCCATCCTATCTTCCTCCCATCTCATCTTCCTCCCATCTCATTTTCCTCCCATCCCATCTTCCTCCCATCTCATTTTCCTCCCATCCTATCTTCCTCCCATCCCATCTTCCTCCCATCTCATCTTCCTCCCATCCCATCTTCCTCCCATCTCATCTTCCTCCCATCCCATCTTCCTCCCATCCCATCTTCCTCCCATCTCATCTTCCTCCCATCTCATTTTCCTCCCATCCCATCTTCCTCCCATCCCATCTTCCTCCCATCTCATCTTCCTCCCATCCCATCTTCCTCCCATCTCATCCTCCTCCCATCCCATCTTCCTCCCATCTCATCTTCCTCCAATCTAATCTTCCTCCCATCCCAACTTCCTCCATCTCATAGTCCTCCCATCCCATCTTCCTCCCATCACATCTTCCTCCCATCTCATCTTCCTCCCATCTCATCTTCCTCCCATCTCATCTTCCTCCCATCCCATCTTCCTCCCATCTCATCTTCCTCCCATCTCATTTTCCTCCCATCCCATCTTCCTCCCATCTCATTTTCCTCCCATCCCATCTTCCTCCCATCTCATTTTCCTCCCATCCCATCTTCCTCCCATCCCATCTTCCTCCCATCTCATCTTCCTCCCATCTCATTTTCCTCCCATCCCATCTTCCTCCCATCCCATCTTCCTCCCATCTCATTTTCCTCCCATCCCATCTTCCTCCCATCTCATTTTCCTCCCATCTCATATTCCTCCCATCCCATCTTCCTCCCATCTCATCTTCCTCCCATCCCATCTTCCTCCCATCCCATCTTCCTCCCATCTCATTTTCCTCCCATCCCATCTTCCTCCCATCCCATCTTCCTCCCATCTCATTTTCCTCCCATCCCATCTTCCTCCCATCCCATCTTCCTCCCATCCCATCTTCCTCCCATCTCATTTTCCTCCCATCCCATCTTCCTCCCATCTCATTTTCCTCCCATCCCATCTTCCACCCATCCTATCTTCCTCCCTCGCTTCACTCTACTCCTCCCTCCCTTCTTCCCATCCCATCTTCCACCCATCCTATCTTCCTCCCTCGCTTCACTCTACTCCTCCCTCCCTTCTTCCCATCCCATCTTCCACCCATCCCATCTTCTCCCCGCCTTCCACTCCCCCCCCTCCCTCCCTCCCTCCCTGAAAATATCCAATTTGTCTCCCCCTTCACCCGCTGACCCTCCGCCGCCCTCCGCCTCAGAACACGTTTGACTCTGATGAGCGGCGCCCAAACGGTGTGTGTGGAGAGGCGAAAAGGGGGAGGGAGGGGGGGAGAGGAGGACTGGGTGCTCTCTCTCTCTCTCTCTTTCTCCCCCCCCCCCCCCTCGCTCGCGCGCTTTAGTAATAGTGCTCATAGGAAACACAAAGATTAATATGAAACTTTTAATGAAAAGAAGTAGAAGAAGAAAAAAAACGAACAAAAATAAAAATTAAAAGAAAAAAGTAAGGGGAAATAGAAAAAGAAAGAAATAATAATAATAATAATAATAATAATAATAATAACAACAACAAAAACAACAAACTTATTAGAAAACACATAGAGAACGGAACACACACACACACACACACACACACACACACACACACACACACACACACACACACACACACACACACACACACACCTTCGTTTTCGTTTCTCCTCACACACACACACGCCCGGGGCCGCCTTTTATGGGGCAGCCGCCGCCGCCGCTTCGCTATTCTGGTAATGCGCCGAGGCAGCGGTGTTTCCGGGCTCACTCGCGGCGATAATATGATAATCTGGGTTGACGAAGGTGCGGCGGGCGGCGTGTCGGGCGTCAGGCTAACTAAACGTCCCCAGATAGCGGCCCAACAGGTGACTGGTGGCCCGTAGCGGTGTGTCTATAGTTCACCTTCCCTGCGCCGCGCCGCCCCGACCCGCCCCGACCTGCTCTGTGCTCTCTCCCTTCTTTCTCTTCTTCTTGTGTTGCCTCTCTCCCTCTCTTGTTTCTCCCTCTTCCTTTCTATTAATGTTCTCTCACCGCCTCTCTCCTTGTGGTGCCTTTTTTTTTCTTTGTTTTCTTTCTCTTCTTTTCTGTGGATGTGTTTCTATAATGTTCTACTCTCCTACTCTCTTCTACATTTACTTACCTCCTTTGTTTGCCTGTTCTCTTTCATTTCTATTGATTTTTCTTATATAATTCTGCTCTTTCCCTCTCGCCTCCGTCTCTCCTCCCTCTCTCCTCTTATATTCCTCTCTCCTTTGTTTGTCTCTTTCTCTCCTTTGATGTTAATGATGTTTTTATAATGTTGCTGATTTTTTTAGAGAAACCTTTGCAGAGTATATGTGTGGTTGTGTCCCTTCTGTCTAAAAACCTAACATTCTGAATTCAAACTTGTGCAGATATATTTTTTTTAACACTTTCTTTCTTTCTTTCTTTCTTTTTTTCTCTCTTTCTTTTTTTTTTCTTTATCTATCTATATATTTAATTATTTACTCGTTTTTCACTGTGCCTGTATAATTTATTTCCCACTCCTCTTTACTCTTTTATGTGTTGGCTGATGTTTTCTTTTCCAGTTATATTCTAATCTTCCATTCATTCACTCATTCGTTTACTCATTCATTCATTCACTCCTTCCTTCTTTCTTAATTGTTTTGCTTTTTTTCCTCTTTCCTTCTTTCATTTAGCCGTTCATTCATTCATTCATTATTCATTCATGTCGCACACTTTTCTTACAGTAAGCAACGCCCCATGGTGTTATATGAAGGTATGTATGTACGTATGTATGTATGTATGTATGTGTTTATGTATGTATGTATGTATGTATGTATGTACGTATGTGTTTATGTATGTATGTATGTATGTATGTATGTGTTTATGTATGTATGTATGTATGTATGTATGTATGTATGTGTTTATGTATGTATGTATGTATGTATGTATGTATGTATGTATGTGTTTATGTATGTATGTATGTATGTATGTATGTATGTATGTATGTATGTATGTATGTATGTATGTATGTATGTATGTATGTATGTATGTATGTATGTGTTTATGTATGTATGTATGTATGTATGTATGTATGTATGTATGTGTTTATGTATGTATGTATGTATGTATGTATGTATGTATGTATGTATGTATGTATGTATGTATGTGTTTATGTATGTATGTATGTATGTATGTATGTATGTATGTGTTTATGTATGTATGTATGTATGTATGTATGTATGTATGTGTTTATGTATGTATGTATGTATGTATGTATGTATGTATGTATGTATGTGTTTATGTATGTATGTATGTATGTATGTATGTATGTATGTGTTTATGTATGTATGTATGTATGTATGTATGTGTTTATGTATGTATGTATGTATGTGTTTATGTATGTATGTATGTATGTATGTATGTGTTTATGTATGTATGTATGTATGTATGTATGTATGTATGTGTTTATGTATGTATGTATGTATGTGTTTATGTATGTATGTATGTATGTATGTATGTATGTATGTGTTTATGTATGTATGTATGTATGTGTGTATGTATGTATGTATGTGTTTATGTATGTATGTATGTATGTATGCTCGTTTCTCTAATCTCTACGTAAGTGATAAAAATAGCAATGTTGCCACCTCTCCTCTTTTCCTCCCCCTCCTCCCCCTCCTCCTCCTCCTCCTCCTCCTCCTGCTCCTCCTCCTCCTTCAGTACCTTGGCACCTCTGTTCTCGGCGTCAATGGGAGGATAAACAGAAACCAAATAACGGTGTGGCAAAAGGCTTCAAATTTTCGCCTATTAATTTAGCGTCCCTGCTCCCGACGGCGTGCGTGTGAAGGGAAGGATAAACAGAAACGGAGAAGGTCAGGGCAGAGGGCACGGGGGCGCGGGCTTGAGGGCGGAGTGGGGGGTAGGAGGGGGGAAGGGGGCAGGGAGCGGCAGGGAGGTAGGGGGAAAGAAAGACAAGCAGGCGGCGGCAGGGCGGGAGGAAGAGCGTGAGCGGAGGAAGGTTGGGCGGGCAAGGGGCGACAGGATGCTAGGAGGAAAGAAAGGGCGGGGCGGGGGCAGGCAGGGGGCGTGAAGGTGTGAAGAGGAAAGGGCGGGCAGGGCAGGCAGAGGAGGCGGGGGCGAGGACGGGGGCCGGAACGAGGAAGGTAGGGAATGGCAGAGGGCGGCAGGGGGGAGGAGGGTAAGAAAAGACGGGTGGGGGGCGGGAGGAAGGAAGAAAGGAAGGAAGGAGGAGGGAAGGAATGGGCCAGGGGCGTGGGGGGATGGAAGGGTGGGTAGGGGGTGGCAGGGCGGGGCGCAGTGAACGGTCCTTCTTCGCCTCGTGTTATCACTCTCAGGTTTTATCAGGGAACAGTCGCGGCGTGGCGGGACAAGGGCGGCTTACACGGTGACAGAGGAGCCCCGCCAGGCCCTTGGGAGGACTGGGTGAGCTCCTTGACCCCAGAAGTCAGTCCCCCGTGGCGCTATTTGGACTCCTTTATCCAACAACGTCCTACAGACGGATTAGTATCCTGCCTTAAGTATGGGCAGCAATATATCTTTAAGATGGGGAGGCGGTGGCTGAGTGGTCAGCATGGGGGTGAGGTGTCCTGGAGGACCCGGGTTCAAGTTCCTTCCGCCGCTACAAGCTGACAATTTTCAATCACCGCCGAGTGGCCTAAGACTACCTACATGCTGTCTTAATGACCACCTATCAACCCGGACTCTACATCAGTGGTTCCTAAAGTGGGCGGTGACGTCCGCGTGGGGGCGGTAGAAGGATCTGAGGGGGGGAGGTCGGGGGCAGCGGCAGGGTGGCATTAGGAGTATATTAACTTTTTGTTTTTCAAAATCTGAATGACAAAATCTATGTTACAAACACTAAGTCTAAGCTAAAGGAACACGTATGCAACACACCCATTGCCGAGAACGAGGAGTTTGTTCTCGTGTGTTTGTGTGTGAGGGGTGGGTGGGGGCAGCGCTAGGAACTCACCTTGGAGCCAAGGGGGCGCCAGCCGAGAATAGTTTTGTAACCACTGCCCTAGATAAACTTTGTAAAAGTGGATCACAGATAAGCTCGGGGGGGGGGGTAGCGTGAACCAAGCAAGATGCCTGCACCATTACGGCCTGGGACCCCCTACCAGGCCCCACCAGGAAAGCCTACCGGCGCCATACACCGAACGTAAAATAAGGAAAGGTCAAGAATCCCATAGATATAAAAAGAGATTTCCTTGAGTTTTTTTCCCCACCCTCCCTCTTGCAGTCTGTATCGGTCTGTCTTGTCTGTCCATGTGTCTGGTTGTGTCTGTGAACGTCTTGGTCTGTGCTTCCCTGCCACTGAATGTCTGTGTGTGTTTTCATTTGTTTGTCTTACTATTTGTGTGTCTTTCCGTCCGTCTATGTCTGTATCCATCTCTATCTATCTCTATCTATGCCGCCTTGTCCTCCACCCCCTTCTATCCTTCTGTCTGTTTATTTGCCAATCTTACCATTTGTCTGTCTCTCCGTCTGTCTGTCCTTCTGTATCTATCTATATCTATCCATCTATGTCGCCTTGTCCTCCTCCCCCTCTGTCCTTCCCCCCCCCCCCCCCTCTGTCCTTCCTCCCCCCAGCCTCGGTCGCCCCAGCGTCACCCCGCGGCGATAACCCAGTGTCGTGTTGGCTGGCCGGGTCACGCGGGGTCACGTTGCATTCCGGCGCTGACCTCAGAAGCTTCAGTCGCCTCCCTTTGACCACCTACACAGAGCCCGTTGTTGGGAAGAAGGGAGATGGGGGAGGGGGGGAGGAAGGGGTAGTAAATAACGAATAAACTTTGTGTGGAGGGAGAGAGGGAGGGAAGTAAGGGGAAGGGAGAGACAGTGTGATGAAAGGAGGAAAGTGGGGAGGAAATTAACAGGAAGGGAAAGTGAGGATGAGGAAGATAAGGGAGGTTAGGGAGAAGAGAAAGGAAGGGAGGAGAAAGAGGATGGAAGATTGAGTGAGTGAAAGGAAGAGGAGTGAGAGATAAGAGAGAAAGAAAATAAGGTTAAAGAGAAGGGAAAAGAGAGAGTGGGAGAGGAGAGGGAGGGGAAGAAAGAGAAAGGAGGGAGAAGGGAAGGGAAGTGAAAGGGAGGGAGGATTGTGAGGAGGTAAATGAGAGGTGAGGGTGGTAAGGGAGGGAGAGATGGAGGAAGGGAGTGTGAGGGAGGGAGATAAGGGAGAAGCTGCAAGGTCGATGGTGACACACACACACACACACACACACACACACACACACACACACACACTTTTCTAATACTGTATCCATCCAACCCAAATCACCCCTTCCCCTTCCCCCCTTCCCCCCCCCCTTTTCCCCTTCCCCCCTTCCACTGACCCCTGACCCTCACATAGCTGCCAACAGGGTCATCTCTATCTGCCCCGCGCGCCGCCTGTGACCCCTGACCCGCGTTGACCTCAGAAGCCAGGGAGGTCACGTGACTCTCAAAGGCTTCTCTCTCCCGACGCGATGACGAAACAGAGGACGCGGCGACCTTCGAGTGTGTGTGTGTGTGTGTGTGTGTGTGTGTGTGTGTGTGTGTGTGTGTGTGTGTGTGTGTCTCTCTCTCTCTCTCTCTCTCTCTCTCTCTCTCTCTCTCTCTCTCTCTCTCTCTCTCTCTCTCTCTCTCTCTCTCTCTCTCTCTCTCTCTCTCTCTCTCTCTCTCTCTCTCTCTCTCTTTAAGTGATGTTTTTCTTTTTCTTTGATTAATGACAAGTTTGATATGGTGCTGATGGTGGTTGTAATATTGTTGTTGTTGTTGTTGTTGTTGTTGGTGGTGGTGGTGGTGGTGGTGGTGGTGACGACCATTAGTTTATTCTATGAAGCCTTGTGCATTTTTTTACCTATAGTACACACACACACACACACACACACACACACACACACACACACACACACACACACACACACACACACACACACGGAAAGGAAAGGAAGGTGGTGTTTTATTTAATGTATATTGAATAAGAGAATTATAAGAGATGAAATGCATTATTACTTATATATATTTATTTGTTGTTATTTCCATTCCATTTCTTATTATTTGTTATTTCTGTCGTTATTAGTTTACTTCCTTCTACTATTACTACTACCACTACTACTACTACCACTATTACTACTACTAAAATATAAAAAAAACTTCACTCCTATTGCAAGTACGCAGCATCGTGGTCCATAATAGCGCTTCAAGTGAATACAGGTGTGTGTGTGCTGTAGGCTAGGGTGGTACTGTGGTTGCTGTGGTTGAGGGTAGGAATGGTGGTGGTAGCAATCTATATATATTTTTTTTTTTAATGTACCAGTTACACAACAAAGAAGGAAAAAAGTCTCCCTTCTCCCTTCTCATACTCTTCCCCTCATACATAACCTTTCCTCTCCCCCCTACACACACCTCAGAACATTTCCCCCTTACACACACCTCAGAACATTTCCCCCCTACACACACCTCAGAACATTTCCCCCCTACACACACCTCAGAACATTTCCCCCCTACACACACCTCAGAACATTTCCCCCTTACACACACCTCCGAACATTGCCCCCGTACCCACACACACACCTCAGAACATTTCCCCCCTACACACACCTCAGAACATTTCCCCACACACACCTCAGAACATTTCCCCCCTACACACACCTCAGAACATTTCCCCCTTACACACACCTCAGAACATTTCCCCCCTACACACACCTCAGAACATTTCCCCCTTACACACACCTCAGAACATTTCCCCCCTACACACACCTCAGAACATTTCCCCCTTACACACACCTCAGAACATTCCCCCCTACACACACCTCAGAACATTTCCCCCTTGCACACACCTCAGAACATTTCCCCCCTACACACACCTCAGAACATTTCCCCCTTACACACACCTCAGAACATTTCCCCCTTACACACACCTCAGAACATTTCCCCCCTACACACACCTCAGAACATTTCCCCCTTACACACACCTCAGAACATTTCCCCCTTACACACACCTCAGAACATTTCCCCCTTACACACACCTCAGAACATTTCCCCCCTACACACACCTCAGAACATTTCCCCCCTACACACACCTCAGAACATTTCCCCCCTACACACACCTCAGAACATTTCCCCCTTACACACACCTCACAGCTCTCCCCTCCACCTTCAACTCCATCACACACATACTATGGCCGGCATTACAAGACACTCGCTTCTCACATTAATTATTTCTAAAGGACAAAGAAGGGATTAATCTGGTTCTAATGAGTGCTTTTCTAGGTTCATGCGACTGAGGAAGGGTCAAACTACCACCAGGATCATAAAACTACTAATGGAAATGCCCTAAATGCATACGAAAGCCTTGTCAAATGCCCTAAACTCATACGAAAGCCTTGTCAAATGCCCTAATCTCATACGAAAGCCTTGTCAAATGCCCTAAACTCATACGAAAGCCTTGTCAAATGCCCTAAACTCATACGAAAGCCTTGTCAAATGCCCTAAACTCATACGAAAGCCTTGTCAAATGCCCTAAACTCATACGAAAGCCTTGTCAAATGCCCTAAACTCATACGAAAGCCTTGTCAAATGCCCTAATCTCATACGAAAGCCTTGTCAAATGCCCTAAACTCATACGAAAGCCTTATCAAATGCCCTAAACTCATACGAAAGCTTTGTCAAATGCCCTAATCTCATACGAAAGCCTTGTCAAATGCCCTAAACTCATACGAAAGCCTTGTCAAATGCCCTAAACTCATACGAAAGCCTTGTCAAATGCCCTCATCTCATACGAAAGCCTTGTCAAATGCCCTAAACTCATACGAAAGCCTTGTCAAATGCCCTAAACTCATACGAAAGCCTTGTCAAATGCCCTAAACTCATACGAAAGCCTTGTCAAATGTCCTAATCTCATACGAAACCCTTGTCAAATGCCCTAATCTCATACGTAAGCCTTGTCAAATGTCCTAATCTCATACGAAAGCCTTGTCAAATGCCCTAATCTCATACGAAAGCCTTGTCAAATGCCCTAATCTCATACGAAAGCCTTGTCAAATGCCCTAAACTCATACGAAAGCCTTGTCAAATGCCCTAAACTCATACGAAAGCTTTGTCAAATGCCATAATCTCATACGAAAGCCTTGTCAAATGTCCTAATCTCATACGAAAGCCTTGTCAAATGCCCTAAACTCATACGAAAGCCTTGTCAAATGCCCTAAACTCATACGAAAGCCTTGTCAAATGTCCTAATCTCATACGAAAGCTTTGTCAAATGCCCTAATCTCATACGAAAGCCTTTTCAAATGCCCTAAACTCATACGAAAGCCTTTTCAAATGCCCTAAACTCATACGAAAGCCTTTTCAAATGCCCTAAACTCATACGAAAGCCTTTTCAAATGCCCTAAACTCATACGAAAGCCTTTTCAAATGCCCTAATCTCATACGAAAGCCTTGTCAAATGCCCTAAACTCATACAAAAGCCTTTTCAAATGCCCTAATCTCATACGAAAGCCTTGTCAAATGCCCTAAACTCATACGAAAGCCTTGTCAAATGCCCTAAACTCATACGAAAGCCTTGTCAAATGCCCTAAACTCATACGAAAACCTTGCCAAATGCCCTAAAATCATACGAAAGCCTTGTCAAATGCCCTAAACTCATACGAAAGCCTTGTCAAATGCCCTAAACTCATACGAAAGCCTTGTCAAATGCCCTAAACTCATACGAAAGCCTTGTCAAATGCCCTAAACTCATACGGAAGCCTTGTCAAATGCCCTAAACTCATACGAAAGCTTTGTCAAATGCCATAATCTCATACGAAAGCCTTGTCAAATATCCTAATCTCATACGAAAGCCTTGTCAAATGTCCTAAACTCATACGAAGGCCTTGTCAAATGTCCTAAACTCATACGAAAGCCTTGTCAAATGTCCTAAACTCATACGAAGGCCTTGTCAAATGTCCTAAACTCATACGAAGGCCTTGTCAAATGTCCTAAACTCATACGAAAGCCTTGTCAAATGTCCTAAACTCATACGAAGGCCTTGTCAAATGTCCTAAACTCATACGAAAGCCTTGTCAAATGTCCTAAACTCATACGAAGGCCTTGTCAAATATGTGAAATTCGGAGACAAAATGTTTTAAAATACGACCCATCCTGCTCCTCCCCTTCCCTCCCTCCCTTCCTCCCTCCCTCCACAACCTTTCCCCCTCACACACCCCTCACACCCCTCCCCTCCACCCTCACCTCCATCACACACATAAGCCTCCTCCTCCTCTCCCTCCCTCCCTCATCCCCCTCACATAGCACAATCTCTCTAAGCTCTTTTATTATGGGGGAAATCTTTTATTGTCGTTCTCAGTATCACCACACGAGACATGACACGCCCCATGATATGATAATGCATTCACAACACTGTTCATGGCGCGTGCTGGGGGGAAAAGGGGGGATGGGTTAGGATAGGAGGAAGGGAGGCAGGTTAGGAAGGGAGGGTAGGGCTAGGGTGAGAGGGAAGGGAGAGGGTAGGGTAGAATGGGATGAAATGGAGGGTGGAGTTGGATAAGAGATCGAGGGAGAGGGAAGGGAGGATAGGAGGAAAGGAAGAATGAAATAGGATGAGAGAAAGAGGGAGGGGGAAAGGGAGGATAGGAGGAAAGGGAGGATAGGAGGAAAGGGAGGATGCAGTAGGGTGAGATAGGAGGTGGAGGGAGTTTGGATGGGGAAGGATAGGGAGGGTGGAGCAGGATGAGAGATAGAAGGAGGGGGAAAGGGAGAGGATTAGAAGGATGGGAAGGAAGGATGGGAAGGAGGATGGGAAGGAAAGATGAGAAGGAGAGAGAGAGAGAGAGAGAGAGAGAGAGAGAGAGAGAGAGAGAGAGAGAGAGAGAGAGAGAGAGAGAGAGAGAGAGAGAGAGAGAGAGAGAGAGAGAGAGAGAGAGAGAGAGAGAGAGAGAGAGAGAGAGAGAGAGAGAGAGAGAGAGAGAGAGAGAGAAGGGGAGAAGGTAGAACGGGTAGGATGAGGAAGAAAAGGAGGGAAAGGATGAATGGGGTAGAAGGTTAAGGACGGGAGAGGTGGAGTAGGATAAAAGATAGGATAGAAAAGGATGAAGAGGAACGGAGGGTGGAGTGGGTTAGATACGGTGTGGGGGAAACATGGAAACATGGACTAGCAGGCAGCAGAAAGCCTGTTGGCTCATTACTAGGCTGCCTGCGTTCAGTGATTCAATCAATCCGTTTGCCATAGGAGTGGCTTGCAGGGAAGGATTAAAGCACTTGTGTATCTACTCTTGGGAACGTTCAGTTCACTCCCGATGCAGCAAAGTGGCGATCAATGCGTTTCTTGAAGGAGTTGATGGTCTCTGCGCTAACCACTTCTGCAGGAAGGCTGTTCCAGTGGCGAACAACTCTATTCGAGAAATAACTCCTGCCGATGTCGGTATTGCATCGCCTTGCTTGAATTGTTTTCCCGTTGTTTCTTGTTCTCAGGTTGGTTTGTAGCGTGAAGAGTTTGGAGTGATCAACGTTGCTGAGCTTGTTCAGGTACTTAAAGACTTGTATCATGTCTCCCCGCAGGCGTCTCTTTTCCAACGTGAAGAGGTTGAGTCGATCGAGTCGCTCTTCATAGGGCTTCGTCCTCAGTGATGGTATCATCTTCGTGGCGCGGCGCTGTACTCTCTCAAGGATTCCATGTCTTTCCTGTAATTAGGAGACCAGAATTGCACGGCGTATTCCAGGTGGGGCCTTACCAGCGAATTGTACAAGGATAACATAACTCCCGGCGTCTTGTATTCGAAGTTCCTCGATATGAACCCAAGCATTGTATTGGCTTTCTTACAGGCGGACTTGCAGTGTTTTATTTGTTTCAAGTCACTGCTGATGGTGACCCCGAGGTCTCTTTCCTCTTGCACAACATGTAGTGGTTCGCCACCCATGTGGTATGTGTGGTTGCTGTTTCTGGATCCGATATGCATTACTTTACATATGGCAGTGTTGAAGGGGGGGAGATGGGGAAATGGGGGGTAGATTACGATGGGAGAAGAGGAGGAGGAGTTAGGATGAGGAGAAATGGTAGGGTGGGACAGAATGATAGGTAAAGGAAGGAGAAGGATGAGGGAAAGTGATATTATATAGTAGGATGGGAGATATATGGTAGGGATAAGAAGAGAGAAGGGGAAGAGGTAGAATGAAGTGGGGATAGGATGGCGAGAGTAGAAGGGAAAGGGTATAACAAAGGGATGACAGGAGGGATGGAGGAGAGAAGGATGAAGATGGAGGAGAAGGATGGAAATAAGAAAGAAGGATAGGAAGACAGGAAGGATGGGAGAAATAGGAACGAGGTAGGATGGAAATTAGAAAGAAGGATGGAAGGATAGGAAGGATGGGAGAGAGAGGAACGAGGTAGGATGGAAATAAAAAGAAGGATGGAAGGATAGGAAGCACAGGAAAGATAAGTATGAAGTAGAATTGAAAGAAAGGTAGTGAGAATAAAAGTGAGAGAATTGGAATGATGGAAGAGAAGGAAGAGGAAGAGGAGGAGGAGGAGGAGGAGAAGAGAGAGTATCAGAATAGGGAAAGGGAGAGAACGGGGGAGGGAGAGAAAAGGAGAGGGGAGAGAATCTAACTATGCTTGAACCTACTAATAATATCAACACCAACAACTACAACTACAACATCAACAACAACAAAAAGGAAGAGAAGATAAGGACGGAACATTAAAATTTCAGACGTCGAGAGTGAGTGAGAGGGTGGGACGGGGAAGGGGGAGGAGAGAAATTAGAGAGAGGGAAGGGAGAGGGAGAGGTGGAAATGGAAAAAAGGGGAGGAGGGGAGGAAAGAAAGAGGTCAAACGTATGGCAGTGGACGTCGTGGTTAAGAGAATGAATCTGAAGGTGAACTTAACTTTTTTTTTTATTCCTACCGAGAGTAAATGACATGTCTCAACTGTGTGTGTGTGTGTGTGTGTGTGTGTGTGTGTGTGTGTGTGTGTGTGTGTGCGAGCAGGGATTAATAAAGCCACTCATAATTTGTGGGAGAAAAATTTGGGGAAGAGGAGGAAGAAGAATGGCAGAGAGAGAGAGAGAGAGAGAGAGAGAGAGAGAGAGAGAGAGAGAGAGAGAGAGAGAGAGAGAGAGAGAGAGAGAGAGAGAGAGAGAGAGAGAGAGAGAGAGAGATCCCTCCGATTTTGTGCCCAGCTCATAGTTCACAGAATGCACGTCGCCGCAGCCTCCTCCCTCGATAATTTTACCAAGCCACTCAACCCTCTCTCCTCCCTTGCTCCTCTTCCCCCGCCTCTCCCTCCTCCTCCAGCTGGCAAACCTCCCTCCCTACCCCTCCAATAGTGTCTTTAGGCTTTCTTCTTGCCCAGGGGGAGGCGCTGAAGGGGGTGGGAGCTAAGGGAAGGGCAGGAGAGGGGAGGAAAGTAAGTTGTGTGTTTGTGGAAGAGTCGCACGCCAGAGAAAAAGGTTTGAGTCAAGTGTGCGATAGCCCGGGGCAGCATCGTGACTAGTTCCCGACATTTCTTGGTGGCGTTCTCTCTCTCTCTCTCTCTCTCTCTCTCTCTCTCGCTCTCTCTCTCTCTTTCTCTCTCTGTTAAAATGCCTTGTGTGTGTGTGTGTGTGTGTGTGTGTGTGTGTAGAGAGAGAGAGAGAGAGAGAGAGAGAGAGAGAGAGAGAGAGAGAGAGAGAGAGAGAGAGAGAGAGAGAGAGAGAGAGAGAGAGAGAGAGAGAGAGAGAGAGAGAGAGAGAGAGAGAGAGAGAGAGAGAGAGAGAGAGAGAGAGAGAGAGAGAGAGTTACAATATTATTAATGTCGACACGTAGTATTTCTTTCATCAGTTTTCTTCATATTTTCTTTGTTTTTGCATTGTACGTTTTCTTCTTCAAGTTTGCGTTTTAAAAGGAAAAGAAAACGGAGGAAGGTTAACACACCCGCGGAGAATAGAAAGTTGAGAGAGAGAGAGAGAGAGAGAGAGAGAGAGAGAGAGAGAGAGAGAGAGAGAGAGAGAGAGAGAGAGAGAGAGAGAGAGAGAGAGAGAGAGAGAGAGAGAGAACAAATGAATCGGTTTATCTTTGACAGTGAGATTAAATTAGGCGGCGTTCAGATAGACAAAATGAGAGAGAGAGAGAGAGAGAGAGAGAGAGAGAGAGAGAGAGAGAGAGAGAGAGAGAGAGAGAGAGAGAGAGAGAGAGAGAGAGAGAGAGAGAGAGAGAGAGAGAAGCACTAATTTTAGAGGTCAGAAGAGTGGGGGGGGGGGGGGACGGGGAAGTAATTAGAGAGGAAAGAGCCTGTATGTGAAGAGGAGAGGAGGAGGAGGAGGAGGAGGAGGAAAGGGGAGAAAGAGAGAGGAGGAAAGGAGGGTGCGGAAGGAAGGGAGACTGGAAGGGGAGGAGAATAAGGGAAGAGATGAGGAGAATAAAGGGAGGAAGGAGAGTTAACAAGAAAGAGGAAATAGGGAAAGAAAGAGAACAGGAGGATAAGAGGAGGAAGAAGAGGAAGAGGAAGAGGAATTAATAGAAGAGCATCGGAGGAGGAGGAGGAGGAGAGGAAAAAGGCACTAGGAAGAGGAAGAGGAAGGGGGAAGAGGAGGAGGAAGAGGGAGGAGTGAACATTAATTTTAGAGGTTGGGAAGGAGGAGGAGGAGGAGGAGGAGGGGGGGAGGGGAAGCACGCCCCCGGCCAGGCACGCACCGGCTGTCCGGCTTGGCGGAGGTGACGTCAGCGGCAGTCACGACGCGCCCGCGGCCACGCACCGAGACACGCCCACGCTGACCCGACGTGCGATATGACCACCACCACCACCACCGCCATCACCACCACCACCACCACCACACTCTTGCTGCCCGCCACTACTACTACCATCATCACCATCACCACTACCACTACCATCATCACCATCACCACTACCACTACCATCATCACCACTACTGCCATCATCACCATCACCACTACCACTACCATCATCACCATCACCACTACCACTGCCATCATCACCATCACCACTACCACTACCATCATCACCACTACTGCCATCATCACCATCACCACTACCACTACCATCATCACCACTACTGCCATCATCACCATCACCACTACCACTACCATCATCACCACTACTGCCATCATCACCATCACCACTACCACTGCCATCATCACCATCACCACTACCACTACCATCATCACCATCACCACCACAGAAGCCATTATCACTACCACTGCTACGATTATCACCACTTCTGCTATCGCCATCATTATCACCACTATTATCATCATCACCATCACCACCACCATCACTATCACCGTCAGCACCACCAACAAGATAAATACCACTACTACCATCATCATCATCACCACCAGAACTATGCTATACCCATCAACACCAAAGTTTGTTTTAATCTGTTCTTTTTTTCTCTTTTCCCTTCTTCCTCTTCCTTTTCTGCGATTCTCTTTTGTTTCTCTTCTTCGCGTGATTAACTCCCACTTCTACTTCCTTTACTTCTTTTTTTTATTTTTTTTATTGCTTTTTCTGTTTTTTTTTTCTCTTCCTAACTGACCCTTCGTGCAAGATGACCGCCGCCGCTTCCTTGCTCGCCACCTGGTTTCTCTTCTCCTCTCTTCTCTTCTCTTCTCTTCTCTTCTCTTCTCTTCTCTTCTCCTCTTTTCTCTTCTTCATCTCTTGTCTTCCCTTCTCTTTTCTTATCTTCTATTATCCTCGCTTCTCTTCATCTTCTCTCTCTTCCTTCTGGTCAGTCTTTTTATTTATCCTTGTATTCTGCTCTCCCTTCTTGGTTTTCTCTTCTCTTCTCCTCCTCTCTTCTGTCTTATCTTCTCCTCTCTCCTTTTCTTCATCTTTTCTCTCCTTTTTTCGGTCTGTCTTCTTCCTTATATTCTTCCTTCTTTTCTTCTTACAATTCTTTCTTGTATTACTCATGGCCACATTCTTTCCTCTTCATTTTTTGTTTCGTTGTCTTTCTCTCCCTCTTTTGCTTCTTATTAAATACTTCCCCTTTTCTTCTTCCTTGTCTTCTTCATTCTGTTTTTAATGCTTTTTCTATACAATCTTCTTTCTCTTATTTTTCTTCCTCTTAATTTTTTGGGATCATTATTCTGCTTTTGAGTTGTTTTCTTCCTCTCTTCTTTTCTTCTCCAATCAGCCAATAAATATACTGATAGGAAAAAAAGAAGATGGAAGCAAGGACATTTATGAAGCGTTTGAGTTGAAGAAAAAAAGGCAAACCACATCTCAAAGTAAGCCAAGAAACACCAATAAATATACAAAAAAATATAAAAGTTAATATAAAACTTGTAATATTGAAACTCTTACAAATTTTACTCATATTGACCTGATTTTCGTGGTGGTGATGATGGGGAAGGTGATGAAAATAATACAGGGGGCATAAATTTAGGTCACAATGGTGGTGATGGTGGTGGTGATGATGGTAGGAGCTCGAGGTGGTGGTGATGATGGGGAAGGTGATGAAAATGATCCGGGGGGGGGGGGGGGCCTAAATTTAGGGCACAGTGGTGGTGATGGTGGTGGTGATGATGGCAAGAGTCCGAGATGGTGGTGATGATGGTGATGATGTTTGTGATGGTGATCGGGTAATGGGAAAAGGGAAACCTAGGCCATAATGATGATGGTGGTGATGATGGTAGTCGTAGGAGCCAGGGAGGTGATGATGGTAAGGAGGGCAACACCAGCGGCGGCAGCGGTGGGTGGGGGGGGGGGGAGGGGTGGCGATGGAGGTGTGGGTGGTGGTGGTGTTGAGTAATGGGGGTGAGGTGGAGGGCCTGACATGATGGGTGGTGATGGTGATGGGGTATTGGTGGTGATGGGCCCAGCGCGTGAACAAGTCGATTTCAAGGCTTAGTGAAGGACAGAAGATGGATGGAGGTGGTAATGGTGGTGGTGGTGGTGGAGGTGGTGGAGGTTGTAGTAGTTAGCGGTAGTAATGGTGGTGATTATAGTGATGGAAGAAAAAGGAAGAGAATAAGGAGGAGGAGGAGGAAGAGGAGGAGAAGATAAGCAATTAAGGTGAGAATCTGCAGTGGAGATGAAAGATAAAATTAACAAAAGAAGACCAAAGATAAATAAGAGAGAGAGAGAGAGAGAGAGAGAGAGAGAGAGAGAGAGAGAGAGAGAGAGAGAGAGAGAGAGAGAGAGAGAGAGAGAGAGAGAGAGAGAGAGAGAGAGAGAGAGAGAGAGAGAGAGAGAGAGAGAGATGGAAGCTGCATAGAAGAGGAGGTATAAAGATGGAGTGGTGATGGAAAAAAAGAAGAGTAAGAAGAAGAGGAGGAGGAGGAGGAGGAGGAGGAGGAGGAGGAGGAGGAGGAGGAGGAGATGCACCACGCAATAGCCCTCTCAAACCGTTTCTCCATTAACTACCTACCTACTTACCTCCTCCTCCTCCTCCTCCTCCTCCTCCATAATACTCGGTTGTGTAGGAAGTTTAGTCTAGCACTTGTTGATAAAAGAGGCTTCAGAAATCTATATATAAACCTGTGTGTGTGTGTGTGTGTGTGTGTGTGTGTGTGTGTGTGTGTGTGTGTGTGTGTGTGTGTGTGGCGGAGATGTCTGATCTTGCATGCGATAATATAGAAAGATGAAGAAGAAAGAGGAAGAAGAGGCAAAGTCGGAGAGAGAGAGAAGAAGCAGGAGGAGGAGGAAGAGGAGGAGGGAGAGGAGGAGGAGGAAAAGAACGTATGCATAAAAAATGGAGTATGATGGAAGAAGTTCGGAGGAGGAGGAGGAGGAAGAAGAATATTGATAAGGAGACGGAGGAGGAGGAGGAAGAATAAGAAGAAAGGGAAGGAAAGGAGGAGGAAGAGGAGCAGGTGGAGAAAACAAGGAAAAGGAGGAGAAGAAGAAGGCAAGGAAGAAGAAAGAGTGGAAGGAGGGAGGAGGGAGAGAGTGAAGAAGTATAAGGAGAAGGAGGAGGAAGAGGAGGAAGAAGAAGATAGCGGAGATAAAAATAGGAGCATGAAGGAGGAATTAAAGAGGCTGTGATGATGTATCGAGATGGGGAGATTAGCACTTGGAGTTTAGTGGAATTGGATCGCACTTACAAGAGGTTGATGGAGGGTTGGATCCCGCTGAGCTCTTGTTTCCCACGCGACCTGTAGACTGAGGGGATGGAAAAAGAGAAGGAGAGAGAGAGAGAGAGAGAGAGAGAGAGAGAGAGAGAGAGAGAGAGAGAGAGGAAGAAAAACTATGTATATCTATCCATCTATCTATCTATATTCTCTAGTTTACGTTGGGGTGGTGGTGGTGATGGTGGTGATGGTTTGTGGTGGTGGTGGTGGTGATGGTGATGGTGATGGATAACTAATGGACAAGTTTATTCTTTTTTTTATTGTTTTCATTTATTACAAAGAGAAATAACAGACAACAAAATAAACAAACAAGCAAACATATACAAACAAAAAAGAAACACACACACACACACACACACACACACACACACACACACACACACACACACACCTGTAATTATCACCCCACTCAGGCAGGTAGGCGGCTCCTGGACACGGCCGCTTCAGGTGGAACAAGAACACCTTTGGAAGTGGGTTAAAGAGGTGGAGAGAGGCACAGTTCCCACGGCCGAGGCGAGGTGGAGAGGTGGACGGGTGGAGGAGGGGGGAGAGAGGGAGAAAAAGGTGGAGTGATGGATGTGGAGGATGAGAGTGGATAAGGTGGCTGTATAGGAGTGGAGGAGGGTGGAAAGGGTAAGGTAGGGAGGAAAGGTTGGTGATGGATGTGGACGAGAGTGGATAAGATGCAGGGGGTGGGACTGAAGAGGGGGAGAAGAGGAAGGAAAGCGGAAAGAGAAGGAGTGGAAGAGGGTGGAATGGCGTGAGAAGGGAGAAAAGGTGGAGTGATAAATGTGGAGTTTGAGGTTGAATAAGGTTGGTCTGGGAGAGGGAGAGAAGTGGAGGGAAATAAAGGGAGGAAATGAGTTAGGTGTAGGTGGAAGATGTGGGATGTGAGAGGGAGAGGAGGAGAAGTGAAGGGAAGGAAATGGAAGAGTGGAAGAGATGAGGGTGGAG